>NW_013665695.1:584732-596124 GCF_000517525.1 Limulus polyphemus | reverse complement strand
CATTTTATAGCTTAATTACAAACAAACAAACTCATAAAAGATCTCTGTGTTCAAGTTTACCATTTATGCTTCCTACCACAGTGTGTTGTTTTTGCTGTTAAGCGCAAAGCTACACAATGGGTTGTCTGTGTTCTGACAATCACGGGCATTGAAACCAGATATATATAGCGTTATAAGCTAACAGGCTTACAGATTAGGCACCAGGGAACGAGGATGATGGAAAAGACAAATATTCAACAAAACATGTTCATTTTTGCGTAATATTATATATGTCCATGATTCCTTTGCATTTTTCGTGCATAATCTCTAGTGTTACGTACCTTATGGAATTGGTTTTTATTGAGCCAAGCACAGTGTATCTAAAAAATGTGCAAATGTACTAGAACACTTCAATAACTTTAATTTTATGAGCCTTACACACAAAACAGATATGGGTTGGCTATATAAATTATCATGTAATTATTGTAGATCAACAGGAAACTATTACAAAATTAGTAGAAAAATAATATCTAGTATCTTTAATGCTAATATTTAGTGTGATCACCTTGGCTTCTTTGTGGCATTATATCTATGTATTTTCTTAAAGTCTCTGGTGCAATTTGATTATTTTTCTCGAAGTTGTGTCCAGAGGCTTTCTTGAGTACAGTTGGTACTTTTGTCAAGTATGGAGTCCAGCAAGTCCCAGATGTGTTATATGGGTTAAGAGCTCTATTTCTTTGCCAAATAAGCTCGGCATTGCTGGGGAGTGTGTTTGGGGTCATTATATTCTTGAAATATTAAATTCTACCCAACCAGCTTCTTTTCATAGGGTATATCATGGTGGAATAATATACTGTGTTATTTATTTTGATCCACGTTTCCATCAACTTTGTGAAGTTGGCCAACACCATTTGCAGATACTGTGCTTCAAACGAACACAGAGCCTCTTGCATGCTTGAATGTTACCACAAGGCATCCTTCTGAAAACTCTCAATGACTCTTTGGAGAACATATACACCCTGGTTGAAACCAAACTGTTAACAATTAAACTCGTCTGTCCAAAGTACATTATGCTATTGTTCCAGACCAGAATACGTGTTATTTTCCAAAAGCTAGTCTCTTTACAATATTCTCTCTGTGCAGTAAGGGCTTTTTTGCTGCTACTCTTCCCCAAAGACCACATTTCCGCAGTGTTCTTGAGACTGTACTTCTTGAAACTTCATCAGCACGTGCCTTGCTAATGTCACAAGCAAGGTTTTTCGCAATTTTCCTTCGTTTTTCATGCGACTGATTTTTAGATATCCAACATCTTTTTCAGTGAGGTTTTTTTCTCCGTCCCCTGCCTTGTCTGGTGTTATAGGACTGCGTTCCTTTGTATTTATGAAATGTGTATTTCACAGTTCTTGGTGAAAATCCAAGGTTCTTTGCAACTTTTCTTAAAACTCCAATAAGCATAATACAGATTTGAGTGTGACTCTAACATCTGTTTGGCATTTTCATGGCAACAGCACACTATATTAACTGTACTGAACGATATTTATGAAAAAAATAAATAATTCCTTATATATATATATATATATATATAGACATGTACCTGCATGAAAATCACTGATATCACTGATATCTGGTATGAAAACTAAAGGCAATCGTGTGACAGTTCAGATTAGACATCTTGAACAACTCATAAAACATATACTTCACTAATCATTTGTGGTTTGTATTGCTTTTCTCTTAAAATATTCAAAGTTAGTTAATAAATTGTGTAGCACATTAAAGTCATGGATAAAGTAAGACAATCAATAATTTGACTATTTTGATTCATTTTCTCAACATTTAAACTACACTGTTTAATTTCATAAGCAAAACAAATCAAACTTACATCAGTTATGGGGTATTTTGATAAATTTACACACTGATGAATGTCATAGACACTGCTTACATTTTGCAATTAGAATTAGCCTTAAAGTCTTAATGTTTCTTTTACCCTTACTTAACGTATCTACTTAGACAGACGGATAAATAAAATTGGAATGACTTTACAGTTAGGTTAAATAATCGGTCAATAAACCTGCTGAGAATAGATCTTGATGGCGAATAATCCGTGAATAATACGAATGAACTATACTTGCAATGCAATTATTTGCCCAATTTTTTGCGAACAGTAATCACAATGTAATTTTATGGCAAGTTCCGATAAAATTAAGATTGAACTCAATACACAAGAAGGGAGCGATTAAAAATTAATACATAAATATTCAGCTACAAATGCTAAAATATATATTTCGTGTTTTTAATGATGGTTGAACTTCTTTTTTGCAATCCATTTCATTTCGTTTTGCATTAAATAAGTTGAAATTACACATTTATATGTTAAAATTATTACATCGACGAAAAAAAGTTAATAACACAAAACTTTGAAGTTTCGTGGGCCTACGTCTATAATTAAAATATTTGAAGTGTTAAGCTTTCTAAGAATATGTAATATAAAGCACACACGTTTGCACAAATCATTTTTTAACGCATACCAATTTTCATATAAAATCTTAAAATATCAAGGAATTACTATTATAGTTCAAAATGTTCTTAGCAAAAGTACAATATATATATGGGTGTGTTTTGTATGTAAATTGCTAATATTTACACGTCATAAATCCCCCCCCCACACACACACACGCACATACAACAACTCTGAGTCGTAAGGAAACAAAACCATTTTAAAAATTTCCAGATAAATATCGAAAACGGTTTCTTTCCAGAATGTTTCTTAGTCTCATCATAGATATTACCATACAATCCACATCACGCGAAAAGACAATATGAAAAGATAAAAAATGGCGTTACAATCGTCCATCAAAATTATCCGTGAGAGCATGTCAATTTGAAATTGAAATCGGTGCTGAGTTGAAATTGATTCTGAGGATAAGAATCTAATACCTGTATTACCAAAGATTTCACAGATTTGTTATATGAAGCAGGGATTCTTCACAGTCAGGGTGTAGAATAATTACATCAGAGACATGAAAAATGGTCCTTGGAAAAGGAAATGTATACAGATACCATCTTTCCTAAATGAGTATCAAGTTACTTGGCATATCGTTTAGGGAAAAACGAAAAAATATATAAAACCTCTGTTTGATAAGCTCCACGTCTTCCGTGTTCTCTCTCTTTCTTATTTTTATTTTCGTTTTTATACGCATTAGCAAACACTTGTAGGCTATGAGTAAAAATCAGCTGTCTGAAAGTAAAGTTGATATGGCTTTCTTTACATCTATCTTTATATATAAAATTATAAAGAGGGACGAAAATTCAATTAGTGAGCCATACTTATCAGAACTTTCTTTAATTTTCGGTATTGCTTACGTATTGTGAGTAGTGACCTACATAATTTTTCTTTATAGTTGGTCTCATTAAATCTTATAGCACGGTTATAATTTTTATAATAATCTCGGTAAATTTCTTTTTTTTATTCATATTCTTAAAATACGAATACTATTTTATATTGTTAACCGAGAATATTATTGGAATTACGGCCGAAAAACAAAACAACAACAACAAGGATACCCAACTCATAATGTAATGCATTCTAATCATCGCAAGTTTTTAGTTTTCTTATTATTGATTTATGACAATTAAGTATATTTGGTCAGTTTGTTGTACAGAGTTCAGTTTATAGGTCATTGTTTTGGTTACTTGTTTCCTCACTTGCGATTAGAAGCCCTTACTAACAATAATCTTTTAACCTATATAAAACTGTAGTTTACCATTTTCATTTTTCAAGTCAGATAAAACTATTTAAAAGGATCAGTTATTAACCCTGGCTTTTAAGTCAAATGACATGTTGACAGATTTAGAATAATTCTTGTCTACAACGTCCTCTAACGTGGTTCGGTGGCTATGTTTGGTAGCATAGTTCAGTAGCAAACAGATTATGTTAATAACTATTAACACACACTTTCTCCCCCCTCCTCTTCTCTCTCCTTCCCCTCTCTCACACACAAACATGTAGAAAATACAAAAAGAGATTGTGAAAGTGAAACAACAACAACAAAAGAAATAGAAACTCCTCCCCAGCAAGATGATGCAGAAATGTGATACACCATAAACATGCTATCATTAAGCTGAAAAAGAAACATACGAAGAGTTAACCGCACTTTATAAGAACGATGTCCCTAACCTGATACAGTAACGTGTCGCTGCAGGTGCGAGTTTGGCACCACGGGCGACATTTTTATCACCTATATATTTAGGTCATGGAGGATTCTCGACCATTCGACAGTGCAGTGCCGCCACGAGTCAAATTTATGGCTGGAGGATTTTGTCACAGCTATTTCTAAGAAAGATTATCGTATAACAAAAGAGCAAAAAGATGCACCCCCCGAGGGTCACCAAATTCAAATAACAAAGTGAATAGAATTGGCAAAGAAACAACAGCGTCACCCATATAAGGATGTACAACCACCAAAAGAGCATTGCACGACATGCAGGACTGCCACTAAGATTTTCAGAAGTTCACTAATCGATCGTCCAGAAAATGTATTACTAACAAGTTGCACAGACCAAACCAACAGTGCACTTGATAATACACAAATATCTTTCACTTGTAAGCAAACACAAAAAAAAAACTGTTAGTGCTCAAGCTGCTTCCCAGATATGCTGATGAAAGGAAAACAGCAAAAACCGTACGATAAAATACCCTATACACGATAAATGCAACTTTACTGCAACATTGGAAAAGGTCTGGATTTAGTTGAATGACTGTATGCTACCAATGATGTTTGCTGCATCATTGGATGAGGTCTGGGTTCATTTGAATGACTGCGATATGCTACCAGGGATGTTTACTGTAACAGTGGACGATGCCTCGGTTTACTTTAATGACTGTATGCTACCAGGGATGTTTGCTGCAACAGTGGACGATGCCTCGGTTTACTTTAATGACTGTATGCTACCAGGGATGTTTGCTGCAACAGTGGACGATGCCTCGGTTTACTTGAATGACTGGATATGCTACCAAGGATGTTTCTACAACAGGGATAAGGCCTGGGATGACATGTATGACTGGATATGATACCAAGGATGTTTACTGTAACAGTGAATGAAGTCTGGGTTCATTTGAATGACTGCGATATGATGACAAGGAAGTTTGCTGCAACAGTAGACGATGCCTGGGATTACTTGAATGACTGTATGCTACCAGGGATATTTGCTGCAACAGTGGAAAAGGCCTAAGTTTATTTAAATGACTGTATGCCACCAAACTTGAGGTAATACGGACTTTCGAGCATATTACGATAATATAATAGTTTTTCATCGTTTTTACGTTTGTCGCAGGTTTCTCATACAAGTAATAAACATTTTTGTAAACGTAAAATAATGTAGGGATGGTAGCGCCAAAAAGAATTCAAACAAGAAAATCGGTATGATACAGTTATACATAGATTATTCCTACACGACTTTCAGAATTAAACTTTAATGTTACACTGTAAAATGCACGACTATAAAATTGTTACAAGGCAGTCAATTCGACCGACGCCGTAGCAAGAGTCTGTAATAATCAAAACATGTTCTGGTTGAACTTAGTTTTCCTTGTACGTAAGTCCTAGGCTCTTAGTTACACTACAGTGATGCCTACCCAGATATGACCATGATATTACGATAAACAAACTGCATATCAACAGTCAGGAATATATAGCTTCCAACTGAAGTAATATTAAAGTCAAGTATGTATTTTACATTAAATGTAAATATTGAAAGTAATGTGGAGATGATCTGAGTATAGCTGTATCATCCTTATATTCTTGTTTGCACTGCCATCCCTACATCATTTCACATTTACAAAATGTTTTTTATTACTTGTTTTATGACGTTTTTTTCCCTAACTGAAAGTTAGTGTATTCTTTGAAAGTGTGTAATAAAATTTAATATAATGTGTATTGAATTCTATTTTCACTTCTTCACTTCATACATAATATACGAGTTGGATCCCTAAAAGATACCGATTGTATACTGTACAAAGCATTGAATAAACTACATGTTACATTCATCTAATGTTCATCTATTATTGGCTGGTAATTCCTGTTTCACCCTGTAATTAAGCTTTTTAATTAAAGGAACACCAGATCTCTGTAAAAAAAGCTCAATTCGAGGGGTAATGATAACATCGTCTAACACTAGAATTATGATTTTTCTACTTACTACTAGTTATTACGACTAAGAGATGATATCGTGCACTGCCCAGAAACACATAATGTGTATTTATTTATGTTTAAACTGACGTTAGTGATAAAGTAGTTGTAGAGTTATCTCGACTGAAACAAGGAGAAGAAAGATGAACAATTTGGTGGGTTGGTCACTTTCTGGTTTGGTATCTTAGCGAAGGTTTCTTGCCTTGTTTTTGGGCTTGTTGGGTACAGAAACAAATGAGAGTGAGTGGCAATCATATTTTAAAGTAAAATATTCTGTCACTGTTGATTTTTTTAACGTGTATATTTGTATTATGCCTATTGAGTACTTTGTCTTTCCCTATATATAGAGTCTACAGTTCAAACATGAACCCTATTCAACATTTGAGAAGAAGTTTTTGCCTTGTAGAACCAGAGCGTGAAGAAGATATAGCTACATGAAAGTAAAACATCAAGCCATACCTTTTATATGAGACTCGGAAAATGAAACCTGTGTTAAAGTTATCCCCTTATCTCACATATCTGTGTACTCACCTGACTTGATAGCATACCCATTTAGTTCTTTGCTATTTTTTTTTATTATTCATGACTCAACATAGTAAAGGTACTTGAATAGTGAACTTCCATAATCCTTCCACAGCGAGTGTTTATAAATAAGGTGGTTTGTCACACTAGGACAAACAAAGTGTGTACGTTATAAGAAACAAGGGGACAGGAAAAAACGAAGATCTAAGGCTGTCGAACCCCCGGATCTAGGATGACATATGATGATGATGTATTTGGTTTGCTTAAACGTGGTCTTGGAAGCCGACGTTCACAAAAAGTGGAGGATCTGAGGGAAAGCTTGTAAAGATGTGCGGTTTAAGGTTGACCTCGCCCTCCTTTGGAAAAAATTGTTACAATACAAAATGTAGTACCGATTTATATATAGCACGTACTCTAGTGGCCATCAGACTGAGCAGAACTGACGATGGAAGAAGTTTCTAGAGAAATTCGGATACTAGAACATAGTTTTTATAAAGTGCTATTAATCCGTTATACTCAATAAACTAATACCTTAACATTTAAACCATAAACATGATACCAGTAAACTGGGACAGAAATTATAGAAACCATATAGAAACACGTGTACTGTCAGTAAGTCGATACAAAAACTTATAAAGCATAAACAACTTATAAGAAAATCGAGACCAAACAAAGGGTTTCATTACTAAACCATATGCTTGTAGCACGTGGTAACAATAATATAGTTTAGTGCCACAAGGATAATTAATTAAATGGATCCTGTAACAACTACGTTCAAAATCTTGCATATCAATAATATCAGATAAATACATTTAGATGATAACAAAATCTACATTAACTGAATCAGTTACTGTACAAGTGCAGAAATGATATAACCCATGTTCACTTACTGTCAACAAAGCGATAACAAACATGATAAGCCATACATATTTTATCAGTAAACAGATGCAGAAACAAAATAAACCAGATATATTCAAAAAGCCGAACCTTAACCTGATAAACCATAAACCTATTATCAGTAAATCGAAGCAAAAATAAGATAAGCCATATTTTTTTTATAAGATGATTCACAAACATGACAAAGCATAAACTACTGCCATTAGGCCACGGTAGGAACAAGGTAAAGTATGAATACGATATCTAAGATAATACTGAGATTTAATTCGGTAGTTTCTAAGCACAAAGCTACACAATGGGCTGGCTATCTGTGCTCAGCACACCATGGGTATCAAAAACATGCAGACTTACCCCTGAGTCACTGGAGGGCAGATAAAGCCATATTACTGACTAATGGAAAAACAGAAATTGGTAAAAAAAAACTTTTGTGAACAGTTTTTCTCTAAAAGTCTACAATGGACATCCTCTGTATCTTTGAAAGAACTAGGATAATTGACGTTGTAAATATAGCGTTAAAGGGAATGAAACATTATCAACTAACTTATACGTTAAAAAAATTAAATGTTTGTATCAAACAATATGCTGATTTAGCAAGGTAGTATTGGAAATACATGTTTAAAATCAAGTTTCAGTTATTAACTGCACACAAGTAACATTTTCAGACTGAAACCATGTCAACTATTTAATAAGCAAATAATGACACGTGTATACGTACACCGGTAGGCAGGTATTTCCCCCTACACCTCCTATGATAAGTTTGTTTTGAATTTCGCGCAAAGCTACACGAGGGCTATCTGCGCTAGCCGTCCCTAATTTAGCAGTGTAAGACTAGAGGGAAGGCAACTAATCATCACCACCCACCGCCAACTCTTGGGCTACTCTTTCACCAACGAATAGTGGGATTGACCGTCACATTATAACGCCCCCACGGCTGAAAGGGCAAGCATGTTTGGTGGGGCGGGGATTCGAACCCGCGACCCTCAGATTGCGAGTCGAGCGCCCTAACCACCTGGCCATGCCGGGCCTCCTATGATAAGTCCTATACAGGATAAACTTTAAGGGCTGCAAATGTATAAAGAGCACGTGAACATCAGTATTCACCAACGTTACCAACAGTTCGTATATCATGATAGACTCAAGATCTATCTTGGCGTCACACAGTAAGTAGAGAAGTCTGATTACTGCCTTTCCCAATATACGTTTTAACTAACGTGTAAATTCTGGCACGGAAACTCGCAATAGCAGTGCGCCATCTTTATATGCTGAATCTAATAAAGGAAAGAAAGGAGAATGTGTGGGGGGTGGGGTGGGTGGGTGTTAGAGGTCGATTACATGTAAAATTCATAAAGTTCTAATGCGAGTCAGAAATCATTCACTACTATTATCCCCCTCCCCATCTTCCTTCGTCTCGCCCCGTCTTCGTTCGTTTTCCATTTGTTCTCTCCGTTCTTGATCATCATTCTGTCTGCTATTTATCTATCTCCTCCCAGGCACATATACATCCCAAAGGAGCAGCTAATTAACTTGATCAGAATGAAAATATCGCCCAGTCTTTCTTATTTCAATTTCACCGTCGGTTAAACTGAAATCTCCGTGTATTTAAGTTACTGTCTGTACGACAGGCACGGATATTTTATTCGCCTTCTACGAACACGATATGAACGATCTCTTATGCCTCTTCCAAGTTTTTCGTACAAAAACGTATACCATCCATATAGCGAAATTATATGCCATAGATACCATCGATACAGAAAAGAGATATAACAACATTTCTTTCTCTTTGGCGAAAATATATATATAAAAAATATATATATATATAAGGATAGAAATGCCCCTAGACAGAGAAAGAAAGAAGAAAATACAGAGAAAGCTTTGGTCGTCAGTTCAATTTTATTTGTCTACTATAGTTTTAATGTACAATTCAGAGTAAGTTGATGTGATATTTATTTCTCCTTTACGCTACAAGCTAGGGGATTAGATTGGAAAATGCTCTGATTTGAAAGCACATAAGTGGTTATCTCCGCAGTCAAAGCAAGGTAGTAAAACGCTGGGGCCTTAACCTCTCCCCACTTCTCTTGATTTACTTGTCGCTTGATGGCGCTATTTTAAAGGAAATTGGTTCATACAATAAATTTATATCGGCCGAAACGACCACCTCAGGAGTGCCACTGATCTTTACGAGTTTTAACTTCATTTTCAGCCACCAGGCGTTGCTCGAGATGCCGTCGCAGCAACCTCGTATTACAGTTGGATTTCATATGCCTTACGTGAATTGCACGACTGTTTTTATTCAATTTACACCGCTACTTGTTTAATATGCAAATGGTAAAATGATTAAATCATGCATACTTGTAATAAATAAAATGTCTTGTTTCTTTTGAATTTCGCGCAAAGCTACACGAGGGCTATCTGCGCTAGCCGTCCCTATATTTAGCAGTGAAAGACTGGAGGGAAGACAGTCATCACCACCTCACCGCCAACTTTTGAGCTACTCTTTTACTAACGAATAGTGGGATTGACCGTCACATATTAACGTCCCTACTGCTGAAAGGACGAGCATGTTTGGTGGGACGAGGATATCTTCGTATTAAATGCTTTAAATGATTCTATCTGAACTTATGCTGTTGTCGAAATTCTATTAATTCATAATATTAGAAAAACACGTTGGTGTAAGGCTGAAATTTATATTACGTAAATTGTTTATTGATGTAAATACATTTTCTTATAACCTCCAATTACAGTTAAAGGCAAATGGAGATCATGTTTACCTTTCAATCGTTGTTATGTTTCCTTACAGAACAAACAAACGACACTGTTTCAAGAAAACTGAATAACTTTTGACCCATTTCAATATCACACAGTCTCTCTAAACATCTAAATTTTCTTCCAAAGGTTAGGTCTCTGGTCACCTATATCTTGTTGATAACGCTTTTGTTGTAATCAAAATAGGAAACAGCTTATAAAAATATCGCAATTAAATCTTTCAACAACAAAAAAATACTTTCTAAACTACTAATTACATACATAACAGCATGCAATGTTGTTGTTTTTTTATCATTTTGTGTAACATAATATACGAAGGGAAAAAATAAAATTCTACATACGTATACAATAGTATTATATTTTATGAACTTTCTTGGGCAAAGTTCATCCTAACAGTAATATCTAGAAATGGTATCGTATGGATAATCACTGGAAAACAGATAACGTATTATCTGTTAGTTGCAGGTAGATATAACAGTGTACACCACGTAAGATAAGCTAATAAATGTAATCTAATATTGCATGTATGTGAATTGTAAAACAATACTATGTAATCTTTTCAAACTTATAAAATTAAATGAGATTTTCTTATTCATCGAATTCTGATCTGAGTAAGGCGTTTGTTTTTTGTTGTTGTTTCAATATCTACAAGTTAACATGATCACGACCATAGGTATAAATAGTTTTTACATTCAGTAAATACATCTTCAGTAAGGTGTGTTATCGTTTGATAACCGGATAACCTACACGAGTGATATCACACGAAAGCAAGATAATGAAACACGCAAAACTACGATAATAATAATAAAAACTAACCAAAAAATGTGCTTCTGTTGTCATGAGCATCGAAATATTTTACAGTCATAAAGTTAACTATTAAGGTCACGGGCGTTGCTTGTGTTAAATAAATTATGGGTTCGCACTTCGACCACCCTTCACATAATTGAAATCAACTAAGCCTAATTGTTCGCTACTTACCGTATTTTTCGCTGTATAAGACGCACTTTTTTACCCCAAAATTTGATGTCAAAATCTGCTTGCGTCAT
>NW_013665695.1:559359-583664 GCF_000517525.1 Limulus polyphemus | reverse complement strand
CTAAATAATAAAAAGATGAATTACAGTGAAAGCAATGAAGATTTTGTAGGTTTTGAACCAAACTAAATAACACTAAACTTTTTTTTTGATTTAAGGTATTTTCTTATTTTGATGTTTTGAGCTCTTTTGTGTTTAGAACAATATATACTAATTTTTAAAGTATCAAATTGAATGTTTGTTCAATAAAAATCTTTCAAACGCGACTGTAGCTTTTTTTCCAAAACTTTGTCTTCAAAATAAGGGTGCGTCTTATATTCCGAAAAATATATAGCAATTCTTAAACGATTTAATTTTTACAAAAATGTATACACAACTATATGACTACGCCATATATTTCAAATACATCAATAAAACAGGAACAATATTCATACAGAAGTAAACATCTGGGTAAAAATGGCAGAATTCATTCACCATATCGGAGAAAGCGTGGTTCATCAGGGATGGAATGACTCCCTTTTCATAACACAAGAATAAAAACAACACCGTATATTATGTGTGAGGAAGCGTTCACTCCTGATGAGGCTCCATTTCTGAAATGATGAGTGGATTTTGCCATATTTTTCTATGTGTTGTCTCCTGTTTTGTTCTCTTATTTGAAATACATATTCATCTATGTACCTAACATTTACGATGTGCTATAACACACTTCTTTTCTTGGTGTATGTGTAGAAATTAAAATGGGTTTCAAGCTATACAGAGACTTAAAAAAAAACGTACTCAACATGCTGTGTTTAACAAAAAGCTAAATTTTCTAACTGTTCTCACTTTGAGTTTATATACTCGAAGAGTTGTTTCGACTACATAACTACAGAAATATCGATTCATTAAGAACATTTCCAACACATGTTAGACATCTGTTCGAAACACATATAATCTTTAATTATAAAACCGTGACTTCTCATTTAGTACTTTCAAAATATGTAAATTATACGCTAAAGTTAAGAAGAAGTTTTAAAGGAACATCACGCACTCAGCGTTCACACAGTACGTAGTAAAAAGACACTTAACTTGAGCAAAGTAGCTCGTTTATTTCTTAATTAAACAACAGGTGAAATTATATCCAAGTTTCAGTTTGAGAACAAAACACAACTGAAAAAACAAAAACTAAAAACAGTGCATATAGAGTTCGTTGTAATTTAAATTTAAAGTTAATGAGGCCTACAGAAACATTTCACATCTAAAATATGGAGGGAAATAAAATATGAACACTTACATTTAACATACGTATGAGTTTGCTATCCACAAGGCCACTGAGCAGGAATACAAGATTATACATGTGGTTACTAGATAAGTTAGTAAACTACTTTTTCAAACTTACCTTAATATTTGACATAACGTGTTTTAAGGATGTATGGAGAGAATAAGTTTAAACGTGTTCAATCACTTAACTTCATCCGATATTTTAAAACTAAAGCAGTCTTAAAACTATTAAAAATTATGATAATAAAACACTGACTAAATAACTTTAGCAACAGGCTCATTATTTGTTCACAAACAGTCTTATTAACATACACTCTAGATGACACCATTCATGATAATAAACATTGACTGAATAATGGTTTAGCAATAGACTCATTTGTTCACAAACAGTCTTGTTAACTTACACTCTAGATGACACCATTCATGATAATAAAATACTGACTGAATAATGGTTAACAATAGATTCATTTGTTCACAAACAGTCTTGTTAACTTACACGCTAGATGACACCATTCATGATAACAAAATACTGACTGAATAATGGTTAACAACAGACTCATTTGTTCACAAACAGCCTTGTTAACTTACACTCTAGATGACACCATTCATGATAATAAAACACTGACTGAATAATGGTTTAGCAATAGACTCATTTGTTCACAAACAGTCTTGTTAACTTACACTCTAGATGACACCATTCATGATATTAAAACACTGACTGAATAAGAGGTTAGCAACAGATTCATTACGTGTTCATAAACAGTCATGTTAAATCATTCTCTTCTGACGATTAGCAAGTGATGTTCTCCGAGCTATTGGAACACAAATAACGATATCAACGTTCCTGTATATGGATATTTTCCATGATCTAAATAATGAAACTCAACAAACTAGTTATATGGTAGTAATATAACGTCATCCTGTCTGCAATTTTGAACTGATAGTTTAGAGGAAAGGCAAGTAGCTATTCAACAGCATTCACCACCAACTAGTAGACTACTTTAGTTTGACCAGAAAGGGGGATATGATATTCATTGATATAACGAACCCAAAGTGTAGAGCGCAGTTTTTGCGGCAACCGGGCGCGACCCACGAATCTTCAGATTCACAGACAACATTTCATAAGACACACACGCAGTAAGTAAAATACTCTATTTCTTCAGCGATGTGTTTCTTTGGGGCGACAACGTCATCCTTTATCATAATGCATTCCAATAAATAGTGTCGTCACTTGACACTGAATCTTGTTGCTTTTTTTTATTTGACAATAAGCGCTAAAGTTTTTGAAGTTTATCAGCTGCTTCTGAATCCATATATTTTTCCAAAAACGTTCCATAAGCTGTTGTTCCAAAGGGACGTGAAAAGCTACACTAGTACTAATTGTGTATAACTATCTGTTAAGCTTGAAAAATCTAGAAATTCTGGGAACATATAATACAGCTTTCAAATTTCATAACAATACTGTTGTTCTGTCGTTAAGAGCAAAGCTACACAATGGGCCGTGTTCTTCTCACAGCGGTATCGAAACCCAACTTTTAGTGTTACAAGTCCTCAGATTTACCACTGAGCCACCGGGGTGGGGGTGAGATTATGAGAGCTGATTAGTGTTGCAACAAAAAGTAGAGTACAGGTAGGCTAGTACCGATCCTCTCATGTAGTTAAAATTGACGTGTCTTTTAAGTTCAGTTGTATAGTAATATGGATTAATATAACTTATATTTGATTGAACTTGTTTACTTTAATGTTGACAATTTCAGGCCAATGTAAAATAACTTCCCTATCCACAATTAAGATGATATTCCACGCGGCTAGGAAGAACAAAATATGTGTGCGTGTGCGTGCATACAAAAATTAGCGGCTCCAATAATCAAGATATTTTGTATCAATGTCTCCAACTAGGGACTTAAAAAATCTATTTCAATAAAGAATCCAGTGTTTCAAAAATTCACAGATTTTCTTTAAATATTGAGAATTTTTCGTGTTAGAAATTATTTGATCTCACTTAAACATTAAAAAATGGTAACACGGGACTATCTGGGAAGTTCATGAAAACTTGTAATAGAATTTTCAATCTTATTTCTGTTTTCAATTCTTTGTTTCAAAATCCTATTCTACAGTTAAGATTTGAAACCAAATAACTTTACATTATGGTCGGCGTGGCCTAGTGGTTAGCGTACTAGGACTGTATACCCTCGTAACCCGTTGCTGCAAAAACGCGCACTTTAGTATTAAGAGTTACAGTTTAATCCTACTATTCGGACAGACAAGAAGAGCAAACAGTCTTTATGTAGCTTTGACGAAATTCTGAAACAAACAAAATTTGTGCTATCTAAACAAATATTTCATGAAATTGCTAAAATGTATAACACGAAATGGCTCTCAAGAAACGCCACATATCTGAAACAATCGGCAAAATATTGCATAATGTATTCCTTTATAGATTGTTTAGGCAAGAGTATTCATGATGAAACTTTGAAGAATGGACGGCAACTGCCGTCTGAAGACAAATGGCTGAAGACTTTCGAAACGTCGTCCTTTACACTTCTGTCTCTAGAACAGGCAGTTGGCGTCCATTCTACAAAGTTTCATACTGTGTTTCACTTTGATAACTAAGCTTCAAAGAACACTAAATTTTGCAGAATTTATAACTTGTTTCATATACAGTCTAATGATCTTGCACATTAACATTTTCTGTTGCATATTTTCATAGCAAACGCTCGGTGTACTTTGCAGTTTTTGTTGTTACTGTTTTTGCATAGTTTGACTAGAGTTCATCAAAAATTGTTTACCCTTGTTCCATGCATCTTATATTGCAGAATAGGTTACGTTTATATCAGAACCGTCAAAGGTGTTTTTTTTATAAAAGTACGTTAACAAAAACTAATTATTTGTTAAACCTAATTGGAATGTAAAACATATATGTATCTGTTTAAAATAATTTTATTAATGTTCATGTCTTTCATTTATACGGGATCATTTAAAAAGGAAGAAGATAAAGATTGAAAAGGTTGGTCATGTTCCTCAACAAGACGACATTTAACCTATAGTACAACTTGCATATGACCTTCAACATGACGACATTTGCCCTGTAGTACAACTTGTATATGACCTTCAACATGACCACATTTGCCCTGTAGTACAACTTGTATATGACCCTCAACATGACCACATTTGCCCTGTAGTACAACTTGTATATGACCCTCAACATGACTACATTTGCCCTGTAGTACAACTTGTATATGACACTACCTTTATCCTATAGTAGTTATTGTAGGACCTTCAATGTGGTTACATATACCTTGAAGTAGTTTCTTATCACCCTCAACATGACTACATTTAATCTGCCGTAGATCTTGTGTAACAAAATCCATAGTTATCAACCTATTCGATTTTAGAATTACCATAAAAAAATAAATCAACCAACACGTAAGCACATCGTATGAACACGGGATACAATAAATCACAATCCTCCTGTGACTTTTTTATACTGAGCCTCGCCGTATATTAAAATAGGCAAACAAAATCGCAACAAGCTAATTACACTAAATCTATACGGTTTGGTTGGATTTAGGCGTTTTAAACTGTGGCTTATCAAAACTACTAACCATGCCACATCAAACGTCACAAGGCTGAGTTAAAGGCCTCCTTTAGTGATGAAAGCAAATTCACTTGACGACGGGAAGGAAGTTAGTCCTATCTGCTGGCTTCAGATATCGCATTAAGAACTTTAAGGCCCCATCAGAATCAATGTGAAACAGTATACGCGTGGTGCGTGCAAACGTTATTACGCTCAGCCCAAGGGAGGGAGAGTCGCCATCACCAAATTATTTAATTTATTTGCAGGTATAAGCAGAAAACTTTCGCTATCTGCAATGAGCTCTAACCTTGCCTGGACACACACAAATCATGCTGTAGAAGTTTAAGTATCTACGGATGGAGCAAATCGTTTGCTGTGATACAAACATCAATCAGTTATCCATTTGTGCTAATATGAAACTATTACTAGTGTCTTTCCCTTTAATTGTGAAAAAATGCACCTGATAGTTAAGCATGGCAGATACAATGTATACAGTCAAGTAGAATACTGTTTGAAAGCGAGTATTCAAAGGTAAAAAGAAAAGCTCACCGTGTACAAAACATAAAACGGTGTACTGAATTCTGTTGTGTCGTAAATCCAAATCGTTATTGTACAGAAATAGGAGGTACAGCTATCACCTACCCCAAGGCTTTGATATAGTCATACTTATTGTTATAGTACGCTGTAATCGGATTTATCAAACATCAAATTCAATGCACCATTTTCCTTGCTTCCCAGCAATATCGTTCAGGCGTGCTTTTCGCCAGACATATAAACTAGTTCAGTTGATTTTTAACTTCTGATTTCCTATAAATATGTTATACATAGATATATGAAAAAAAGGCCTGTTTATTTTCTTTAATCTCTAAATAGAAAATTATCTTTCGATACCCTGTGTTTTGTCATTCATTGTTTTGGAAATCCTTACAAATATTTACAAAGATGACTTGTTCAAGTTTTACTATATCTGGTCTGACAATAGGTTATTTGTTGGCATCTCAAATATTTAACTTCCAGCGCTCACGTTATACGAGTGTTATGCATACATACAGTTGTTAAAAATAAATGGGTAACATTTTCAGCCATGCAGAAATAGCTTGAATTTTATATACATACATTTTCCATATGACAGAGTTTGTATTTTCAGAAAAAAAAAAGGATGGTGATAGAGCACGTGGCTAAATTCCAATTTCATATAATACACGAACATATACAAAGTGCAATAACGTGCTAAATATATCACGTGGACAAGTTTCTGAAATATCCCGATATACAGTGCAACTCATTAATATTAATGTGCGTAATAAGTATTCGAGAAATATTTACTTAGATAGAAAAAAAAACAACAACAAATCTTTAGGTAATAATCAATTCATCGAAACATTACATAATGCATCTATTATTTTAAGACATTCCAGGAACTACACTAAAGATTCTTATGTCCACATACTTCTAAATAGTTGGTAGAACATCACATTTCGCAGGTTCCTACTTCGGTGTTGTAAAAAATGTAAAAAAAAAACTTGAGAAAAAATATTTGGAAAGCGCTACATATCGATCACTCCAGTTGGTTCATGTCTGGTTTGAATCACTCAAATTTCTCCATTATTTAGTTTGTTATGGTCATTAATAGTATATATGAGGCATAGAAGAATATACCATTTGATTATAGTTACTTGCCTCTAGGAGTTCTGTGAACAAGATCGTTTCAATTGATACCAGGTGATAAAAATCGGGGAAAACATCGTAGCACGGAATACTTATCAATTTAATATTGACGATTCCTCATAAAATAAGAATAGTAAATGTGAAAGTACATGATGATATCTAGATCGATTTCTTGGAAGTTGCATACTGTTCTCTAAAATATTCACAAAGATAATACATGTACTTACAGGACGAGTACAGAGAACACTAAACAACATTACATTGATAACACAATATCAAATCCAGGTAGCATACAGTTGAAACGTTGCTCGGGCAAAATCAATACACTAAGTTATGTCATTTGTAACAATCAGTTAAAAAACACGAAACAATTCGCAGCATGGAGATATAAAACAACTAACACGAAAATATTTGTACTTACAGTTATAAAATAGGTAACACGAAATAATCCTTACTATAGAGAAATAAAACAAGTTACACGAAGTTGGTTAACATGCAGTTATAAAACAAGTAACACGAGATAATTCGTAACATGGAAATATAAAAAAAACGTTACAGGAAGTTATTCGTAACAAGCAGTGACAAGAAATAATTCTAACACCTAGCAATAACACAAGTAACACGAAATTACAAAACTGATAACACGCAATAAAAAGAAACATGTTCTTAAAGCACAAGTAACGCGAAGCTGTAAAATAGGTAATACAAGTGATAAACGAGCTTACAACATTAGTAAAATCCTAATTATAAGACACGTAACATTAATTTATAAATACATATAACTCAAAGTTATTCATGACGCGTAATCAACTGTTCTGAAACACTTTTTCAATTAATATATTCAAAAACAGAAGATTTTAGTGGTCTTCCTATCAGTTAGAGCCAAAATACTCTAACACGCTGGCTTACCAGTGTTTACGTATTTTACTTGGAATGTTTTAAATAAAACAGAAGGCCAAAACATTATTACGTGTAACTTCTGTTTCAGTTCGTAAATGCTGCCCTCTATACCTACGGGGCATTAAGTGTTAAGGAATTGTTTGTGTGTCTGAAAGCATGTCTAGCTTATTAGCTTCTCTGAAATTTAATTACAAGCTTCTTGGTTGAAGCTGTGTATAGAATAATTGTATTATTTATTTCAAACATGCGGCAAAGTTACTTGTAGTAATCGCAAACAACTTTCAAAATTAATAACGGCTCTGTGTACAAGAGCTTATAAATATGGAAGTTTTCCGAGCACATCGACTCAACGCGTAAGTATACAAGGCACACACGAAATGTATAATCATTAAATCAATAATCATTTTAAGTACTTATAAACCCTGAAACAGTGTTTCTCCACGCGATATAAGCCTTGCAATGAAAGCGGTCGACTTGTAAAATGTTTCTGAAAGGTATGGTATCTTTTTATGAGACGTCATTACACTAAAAGTGAAAATTTGCTTCAAAAGTACAAACAGAACTATGCATGTGATCAATCTCCAAGGCAACAATATCATAGCAACCAACAAAGGTCGTAGAAAACAATATAAAAATTTCATTTATTCTCATAAAAATTGACGCTGTCTGCTACATCTCGAGCTACCCATGACGACAGCCAATTTATACAACAATGAAAATATCGAAAACGTATTCGAACAGCCATTTGGGTAAACAGAAAACGTGAAAGAATAAGAATTTCGTTACTTTATGCTAGTGTTCCGCCCACATACTACACGAGTTAGAGTTCTCCGAACACATGCAACCGCTCTTCCAACTCGGTTTCCCGACAAGGAAGGATAATTTAATGTTGATGGTTCTTAATAAGCTGAATACAGGGAACTGAAATATGTGTAAGCTAGAGTATATAAACTAGCACGTGGGATAGAGTATTACATAAAACTGGAAAATAGAATCATATGTTTAAAAAATGATGTTTTCACTTTGTTTAATTATAGCTAGCTACAGGAATGGTAATATTTCTATATTAATTGATTCTAAGTCAAAATCCAAATCTTACAAATACTTACGCACAACCAATAACACTGACTACAAATATGCCCAAATCAACACATACGTGTATAAAAAATGAGACGAAAAATCAAGTGAATGAGATAAAACTGAGCTTTTCATCTCATTTACCTCTTCACACAGCACATATGCATGATGACTATAATTATTAGCTTTCATAATAAATAAATGTAATAAATGCATAAGGAGTAAACTGATCATTAGATCCTAGTCGTGGGTAAACATTAATCAATTTCAAACCTACTGAGTTAAACCACTAACTTGGACTTGTTTAACCATCCGTAACAAATAATTTACAAAATTAAAAATTTCATAAACTAAAAACAAAATCAGGCTAATGAATAAGAATTTCACAGTCAAATGTGAGATTTTGAAGGCCGAGCGCAGCCCAGTGGTTCGCGCCCCATTACCGCTAAAATAATAAAAATAAATAAACGTGCTCCACACTTTCGGACCGTGAGTGCGTTATAAGAATGACGGTCAAACCCCGCTATTCGATTAGAGCAGCCAACGAGTTAGCTGTAGGTGGTGTTTACTAGTTGTTTTCCTTCTAGTCTATCACTTCAAAACTACGATGATAACCTCCGAATAGCTTTGTGCAAAACTCAACAAATAAAACACAAAAGTGAGGTCGGTTTTGATATAAAAAAATACAATTTTGAATACACCACTCTAATGAAATAAGTAGATCAATAGCTTTATATATAATGTTTCCACACAAAAATGAAAGATATCGCTCGAATTTTGAGTAAGAACAGTTCATTGAAATGTCACCATAAGAAAAATACATTTACCAACACTTTTTCAATCTTTTGTTCTCCCCAGCCACGGTGCTTCCTCTATTTTTTCAAAAACTACTTCATTAAGTATTTGTACTTTTGTAATTATTCATTTTTATTTTGTATTTATGGCAAAGCGTCTAAGGCTTGTTGCTACCGTCCCTAATTCTGAACTACTGACAGCACCCTACCATTCGCGCCCTCTTCATTAAGTGTATTGTTTGTTTAAAACAGCAATATTTTATTAATTCCTGTACTTAATACAGTAAGTTTCATTTAATCAATTAGTCTGCTTATCAGATTTATTATTGTTCATATGCCACAGTAGAAGTAATGTCTTTAGTATTTATTTAAGTGACAAAAGCCCGCAGTTTAAAAGCCTTAAGATAGTAACCACGCATGCATGTTATTCAATTACAACGACTGAAGTTACAACGTATGTGACTTGTAAGTAAAATCTTTTCATCCTTTCTACTGAAAGCACTCTTACAAACACAAAACCTACTTCTCCGAAAATTATAAAAAAGTACATTAAAATTATTACAACTGAGCTTCAAGTGCAACCATGCCAAGTTTGGTAAGGATTAAATATTATTAAACCTCAGTAAATCTGATGTTTAAAATAAGTATCGTAAAAAAAAAAGCAATAGTAAGTAAACAAATTAAATTATGTAGTTAAAAATGTCTTGAGAAACTGTAAAATGAAGAAGAAAGCCATATATTTACTATATATTGAAAATGCTTTAACCGAAGGTTCGAAATTAATCTCGTATACTGATGTACATTCAAAATTCGACTCATAATTAACTTGTAATTATATATATTTCCTTTTGAGATATTTACGAATTTTATTATTTTCGTCAATGATTTTTTTCTATAAAAAAGAAAACTTAGTACCCGAAATTTCAAAAATATTTTTCAACATACTGTCATAGCCATACATCTGGTGCATTTTGACGTAAATATGAAATGAAAAAGTAAGTGTTCACTATTACGTTCTGGCTTTAGTCTTATTAGATTTCAATTTAACATGCAGAATACACGTAGTTCATGATTAACTAAGTTAATAAAGATGAAAAATAATTTCGTTACACGCACGAATTGTTGCCTTTATGCAACATGAGATAAATTAAACACAAAGGGAGGTAAGTTATCAATAACATGATCCGTTGAAAAAGTCCAGTGACTCCCTACTCCAAAGCAAATTAAGAGTTTCAAGCTTTCCGATCGAAGAGACTCATTTAAACAATTTAGTTCTCGTCTGTCGGAGCTCACTTAATTCAAGGTTTTAACTTCTTTTCTTTCTTTTTTAACTTTGCACCTGCTACTGTTTCAGTTTGTTCTAGTCCGCCCGAGGCCTGGATGTATAGCTAGCTAACTTCCCTATTTAAATTTTCCACCAGAACTGCATCGGATTGTGGAAGCTGCTTAAAGGATAAGGTTTAGGCGAGGAAGAAGGCCAAGGCTAAAAAGGGGTTGAACGAGGGTGGATAGAAAGAGGTAAATCTTGTTGCTTGCCAGAACAGCTTCATCCACTTCATTAATTTCTCATTCCCATGCAAATGAAGGTAGCCATTTAAGTTGAAAATACGACATTGGGATACAGAATGCTTTAGAACAGATAACGAAAGAGTCCAAAACAAAACTCGTAAGTTACAAAATCCAAAGATTATCTACAGATAACTAGCCTTTGTTTGTTTATTTATTTTCACATTGATGGAAGAAGAACCAAGCTTTCAAACTTCATCTACGGCCCGAACATAACGATCTACAATTCGCAACACTGAACTCTTAGAACATTTTCTGTCTAGTAAGATAAGAATATCGTTACTTGAGTGGATTTTCCATATAGACCTTATAGATTCGCAGGTCATATAAAATCCACACATTTAAACAAAACGGAAGGCGTCTTACTTTATTCACATAAAACTACCATTTACTGTCTGCAGCAAGTTGTGGGAAGGTGATAGAACCTAATAAAACAGAGATGTAAGGAAATAAAGAAATCAAATGAAATACGTTACAACATTTGAACCAGTAGGATGATAAGTAAAACTTATCACCTGAATGTGGTATTCAAGCCCATGATAGTCCCATACTTGTATGAACAGCACAACAAACCTATGATTCTAGGTCAATAATTATTTGTTATGAGAAAGTTTAAATGTGAATTTTCCGTTTAGTTAAAAAACTAAAAAAAAAAAACTTTATGTGTTAGTTCACACGTGAAGACGGAGGTTAAATCTGAAAGACAGCGTATCTCCATCGTTGTGTGCGGGGTCCTACTTCATAAGATACCTCTCATACTAGAAAACATTTTACCATTGTAATTCCTATCATTGTTTTAATCGTTTGGTTCGTATGTGCGACTTCGTCTGAAAAGCTTCTTCTTCTTTTTTAAAAGCACTGAAGGGAAAGAGATTCAGTTGTGTTAAGCTTCCTTTATAGTTTAGAATTAATATAACTGCTGTGTCATTTATCTACGTACTATCTTTAATACATAATTAGATACATGCTTAAAATACAAACATTGGATCATTAACAACTATATTATACTATACAGATGTTGTATTTTACATTTGCAACTGTACCAATCTTTTTTATTTTGAAAAGGTTGCCATAACTTTTAGAGCTCTTTTATCGAACTAGCCTAGCTAAAAGATTTTTAGTTCAGTCCAATTATATTGCGAGTAGCATATCGTGGAACACAAATCATGATGTAGATACATCCTCTAATTAGGACCAATACATCTAGAAGATTATTTTCTGCATACAGCATGACATTAACTTAAAATTTATTTTGAGACGAAAGAAAAATTTGCGTAGCATTTATCCTTACTATAACCTTTTATTTGAATATTTTACATAATTACCATAGCAACAAATGCGCATGCTCAGCGTTACAGCACTGAAAGGCTTAATAATCTAGCATTTATGTAGAGCCCTGAATGCACAAAAGGAACAGATAATTTCCCCACTAATTTACATATGAATATTTCTAGCTTCTTTCAAAGGGAGCGTCGTCCTTTTAACTGCGTGTCCTATTCAAACGAGTTTTAAATACACTTTTAGTTCAGTTTTCTTTGAATGAATTCGGCTAACAAAAGATCATATATCATACAAGAAATGAGCGTAATGTATATTCTGGTTAAATCCGTTCCAGTCAATTTTGAATTCTAATATTTATTACAAATAATACATTTGCAGATGAACAGCATTACATGTAAATAAACTACACGAGTTCCTGTAGCAATGTGCATCCTTAGCGATAAATATTCACGTGTTCTTGTACGTTTAGAATATGAATTCTGCGGAAAGGAAACAAACATTACTCTCTTCTCAATAAAGACAACACTTCGGATGGAAATCAGGAGTTTAGTATTCTGAAATAAACTGTTTTATACACCTTTTTTCAAAAAGACAGCATTAAAGATAAAGTAACAGTTGGTACTATATGACAAGTAGGTGGCGTCCATTCATTTGTAATTGTATGTAAATGGGAGTATATGTTACTCAACAAAAGCGCTTATGAAGATTTTATGTCTCTGTAGGTAAACCTAAAAACACGAATTAAGTTTAATGGCATACATAATACTACCTTTCTCTACTGCGATGATACCTGTCATGCATCTTATACTTTTAACCTCTGATCGGAATTGTTTTCTTTTTCAGACTAGGTCGAAGGTCCTCTCTGTATCGCGGTTGCAAACAAGCAGAGGGTATTGGACGCCTTAATTGCGCGTAGGTTACCGCCAAGTGAAGACAGTGCATACAAAGTATGTTTGTAAAGTAAGACAGTGCATACCAAGTATGTTTCTAAAGTAAGACAGTGCATACAAAGTATGTTTCTAAAGTAAGACAGTGCATACAAAGTATGTTTGTAAAGTAAGACAGTGCATACTAAGTATGGTTGTAAAGTAACAGTGTATACCTAGTATGTTTGTAAAGAAAGACAGTGCATATTAAGTATGTTTGTATAGTAACACAGTGCATACTAAGTATGTTTGTAAAGTAAGACAGTGCATACTAAGTATGTTTGTAAAGTAACAGTGCATACTAAGTATGTTTGTATAGTAACACAGTGCATACTAAGTATGTTTGTAAAGTAAGACAGTGCATACTAAGTATGTTTGTAAAGTAAGACAGTGCACACTAAGTATGTTTGTAAAGTAGCACAGTGCATACTAGGTATGTTTGTAAAGTCTCATTATACCTTTACAATATTAACGGGCATATTGCTATTTATTCCAGTTTTAAATAATCATATAGCATTAAAATAAGCCAAATTCACTTAAATAAATCTTTAGAGCTAATTTATAAAAGAAAAGAAAATTAAGGGTTTTTCTTTAAACAGGCATGCACGCGACGCCCACCTTTCTTTTAAGTTTCTAATACGTGTATATTAGCTTAAGTGAATTTTAAATAAGCTACATATATTCTTTAAAAGCAGCTAACAATAAATCAAACCTTCATAACCAATCAAGATCTGTAGGCTAGTATTCAGAGTTTCAAATCTTTCACAGATATTTCTAGCTTTGTAGAGCTTAGTAAAATAAACATACAAACACTGCATTAAAAAGTATTGAAATCAGATTAATACACTTTTGTTTTGAATGCTTAAATCATATTGTTTGTTATGTCATGATTAATTTTCCTAATAAACCACACCAACGTAAGAAGATTAATTACCCGTCCAACGTGATTAGGACACTAGCCAACTGGTGCCCAATACGGCGGCCCAGGTTCATACGTAAACAGGGAGGAATAATGTTTACGTCACCAAGCTGGTAATGCAGAGATATAACCACAGCTTGTTCAGAGTATAATTATACCCAACAATTTACTGTAACAATAACATGAAGTAGGATAGTCCAACTACTCGAAGCCGTATAAGTTAAGATATAACACCTTAATATGTATACAGACTATAATTATGCTGATTTGAATAATGATAACAGTGCGGCAGCGGTAATACAGATAACAATGGATAACAAAGAAGAAGAATGTCATGGTGTTAGCTAAAATAAGTAAAATAATTGATGAACAAAACCGTCTCTACCTTTTTAATAAAACAGGAACAAGGCAAATCTATATAAATATAACAGTACTGCCTGTTGTATGTCCATGTAACTACTTCGCAGGGTGTGGATGGATCTTCACCAAATTTAGCATGGAGGTTCAATAGGTCCATGAGAGGGTACATACAGATTTTTAATTTTGCATTTTGCGTTTTTCGGTTTTTGTGGGCAATTTTGCGTTTTTTTACCACTACTTCGTCCCCTGTTGATGGATCTTCACCAAACTTGACATGAATGTTTGTTGGGTCCATGCGGAGATACACGAAAACTTGCGGTTTCATATTTTGTGTTTTGCAGTTTTATGGGCGTTTTGTACAATTACGTATGAGGGAAGCAACTTTTCATGTCCTAAGATAACCTTTCATTAATCCTGAATTTACATAACTTCCATCCAGGGGACAGGTACTCCAGCTGGTATATATATATATAAGAATGGGCAGATATATACATCAAATTCTGAATGTTAATTGAGCTGATAAACAATAAGGTGCTAGTTTAAAAACTGAGCTAACTAATCAACCTAAATGTTGTTATAACATTTAATCATTCATTATTCTACCTTACTTTCAAGTTAATGTAAAACAAATAAAATTAAGATACAATTTAGATAATAATAGATTTACAACCATAAACTATTCGGTAATCCAATGTTTAAGTTAACTGGGTTGCTGAGATACGAATACATATACAGAGAGAACTTAATTTGAACATTTTTTCTTGTTTAATTAAAAAAAATGTCTGTTTTGTTTGCTCTTAAGCACAAAGCTACAAAATACCTCAGATGTACCGTTCAGCTTTTGGGAAGGTGGGGGCGGAGAGGGGCTATAATTCATTTGTATTCAAATTTTTTTGAATGAGGTACATGCACAAATATGCGCATACAACCTTGTATTTGTTTCATAATCCTCAATAAACATTTATATGAACCGCTGCGATTGTTCTTTGTTATAGTAAGTGAAACGTAGTCTTTGAGTAACTGATTTCAATAGAGACTCGTGTCTACAGAAATACTCATTTATAAAGCCATTATTCAAACTTATGTTTTGATACGGCGCCAAGCCTAAACACAAAGGTTATATACAGAGAGAGAATTGATAACAACATAGCTACCGTATTTTTCGGTGTATAAGACGCACTTTTTTACCCCAAAATTTGATGTCAAAATCTACTTGCGTCCAATACACCGAAGGTATGAATTATACACAAGCCATGTGTAAATATATTTAAATAGGCATGCATAGTTTAGTTCAATTTAATGTGTTATTTATAACAATAGTAGTTTGTTTTTCTTTTAAAAACATAACTATTTCTAATGCTCCCTAAATAATAAAAAAATAAATTACAGTGAAAGTAATGAAGATTTTGTAGGTTGTGAACCAAACTAAATAACAGTAAACCTTTTTTTGATTTACAATATTTTCTTATTTTGAGCTCTTTTGTGTTTAGAATAATATATACTAATTTCTAAAGTATCAAATTGAATTTTTGTTCAATAAAAATCTTTCAAATGCGACTATAGCTTTTCCCCCCAAAAACTTTGTCTTCAAAATAAGGGTGCGTCTTATATTCCGAAAAATACGGTAGTTAAACAAAAATGAAAGGGGGAGGGGATAATGTTCAACTTTGAAGCTTCTTCGCTAGTAATTACCAATAAGTTGCAAAACATCAAAAGGAACAGATCCGAAAGTTTCTTATCCTGTATTTAAGAAAAATTAAAATTGCTCAATTTAGAGGGAAATATTTCTATCGCTTATTTTTTTCGTTAATATTTATACTGTTCCCCATAAGCTCAGTCTATTCAAGTATATATCAATGTAGGTTACGCTATACGTAACTAGCAATAATTCCTACGCCTACGATCGAAACAGATCTTTAACCACAAGTGTAACAAGATTACTGAAGTTCTTAAGCCTTAAAATAAGACGAAGAACTCCCAAAATCGTCGGGCTCATAAAACAGGAAATGGGACGTTTGCATCAATAATAATGGCTGCGGACAAAGTATTGTTAGGTTAACTTTATTGGAGCAACACCCGATGGTAATTTAACTTTTGCTGTCTCCGAGAGGTAAAAGGCATGAAGAATCGTTTATGTTTTGTAATCTATGTTCTGTATCGTATTGTTTAATAATACTTATTTATTACATAGAACAGTTGTCGTTGTTTATGTTTTTGTAATCTATGTTCAGTATCGTATTGTTTAATAATACTTATTTATTACATAGAACAGTCGTTGTTTATGTTTTTGTAATCTATGTTCAGTATCGTATTGTTTAATAATACTTATTTATTACATAGAACAGTTGTCGTTGTTTATGTTTTTGTAATCTATGTTCAGTATCGTATTGTTTAATAATACTTATTTATTACATAAAACAGTTGTCGTTGTTTATATTTTTGTAATCTATGTTCAGTATCGTATTGTTTAGTAATACTTATTTATTACATAAAACAGTTGTCGTTGTTTGTTAGTAAGCACAAAGCTACACAAAGGACTATCTGTGCTCTTCTCACCACGGGTATCGAAACCCGGTTTCTAGCAGTATAAGTCCGCAGACATACCAGTGTTCTACTGGGGGACACATAAAACAGAAGGTATTTCCAATATTATTATATTTGTGGCAAAAAGGTGGTTGTATTAGTAGTAAAATAACATGGCAAAAAGATGGTTATATTAGTAGTAAAATATCATATCAATTAAAATTCGGTTTTTATTCTTATGCTTTTTGCATGTTACGACCTTTGTGGGTAAAAAATAATTACAATAACGTAAAGATATTCTGCTGAAGACCTGCTAGTATACTACACCAAAGTGAGTGTATTATTGGAGCACTTATTTTCCCGAAAGAGAGCCAAAGGCCGCATAGAGGGGGGTCACCTGTTTTAACTACTCGCCCCACTATACACTAGTATGTTGTCTGTCAGTCAGTCAGTAAACATTAAAATGACGTTACATAAGGGACGTTTAACTTTGCAATTTCTTCTGTCGTAATTTCAGTAAAACGTACGCGTGCCATGAATCACAAGAAGGATTATGCACTCTGTAGGCTTACAACATAGTACGACATATGAACTTCGACAACAAGAAATAAAAATGTTTATTACTCTTAATTTTGGTTTCATTTACTCTTGAAACAGAACACTTTCGGGGACACTGCGGAAGTACATCTAGTATAGAAAACAAGAAGTGGAGGAAAGATCAATTTCAAGTTACTGAAACTATAGAGCCGAAAAGCTGGATTATTTGCTTCCAACTCTTTGCTTATCAATTTAAAACATATACGTCCTCTGATTTCTACCTGTTCCTAACTTTTCTTGTCCACGAACAAACATGCGAACATGACTGAATGCACAGAAAACAAGATGTATACATCACGGCACATTTCAACTTTAACCAGATACAGCTTTTCCCTGTCAAACTTTGATCGTTTTATACACTGTCATGTTTCATTTGTAATGTATTCCCTAAAGCTCACAAACTCGTTTACCAGACCCTACAACAACGAGAAAAGAAATTAAAAAGTTCGATGTGTTCCAAACAGCGTGTAATATATAAAGTGAAATTACAAAAGCCTTTTGGACTAGTAAGGAAACACAGTTCTCTCTATATATGTGTGTATGTGTTAGATTAATTATTTAGTCAATGCCATAACTTTATGTTTACTGAAAGCAAGATCGACACTTAGTGACAGAATACAACGAAGAAGTTAAAAGTGTGTTCTTGTGATATGCTTCAAACTCACATATCATGAATTATAAGATATACAATGTTAACAAATATGTTCTGTATGTAACACCAAGTGCCTGCTGTTAGTCAAACGTAGTTGTCCTTGTAATGACAAGATATGACATATACTCCATTACTGGTTAAGAAATATATAAAAAGGAGATCTCGTAAAAGGCTGCAAAAGGTCACGCATTATAATTGCATGCAAATTTGCGTGCTTGCCTATAAAACGAATTAGGTAATAAATTTGTTAGAAGTAGTTGTTTGTCTTCGAACTTATAAACACAAGTTCAGAAAGCGAAAAATTCGCCTAATAATACCAGACCACATAGTACCTGCAACGACGTTTTTTTTTAATCATCAATGTCAGTCGTTCATAAATAACGTGAGAGAGAGAAAATGACAGAAAGATAAAGATAGCTAGATAACATAGACAGACAGACTTGTAGGTTATAGTAGTTTCCCTTGAAATTACTAATACAAGAACTTTCCTGAAATTACAAGTTATCTTAGAAATGCGTACAATTTTAGAAATTGAAAACTACTAAAATATATGGTAATTATTACTTACTTAAGTTGTAAGTTTCCGTCGTTATTAGCAAACGAAATTTGTTTTGAGTAAACTGAGTAAAATGATAGGATCTAACTGGAGAAATCTGACACTACGTTTTATAATTTTACACACGAACGTTGTATTATTTCTTTTAGAATCCAAATCCAAACAACATTACCAAAGTGCCACCTCACGCCTTACCTTAGTTCTTCTCAGTTAGCTATGTGTTATTTCACGAACATAAAGAGAAAGTCCAGGTTTTGTTAACTTTGATGAGGTAGCCGTTACTTGTAGCTTATACCTAGTCATTTAAAATCTAGTTCGTTCACAGGAAGTTTGTTTGTTGAATATCGCGCAAAGCTACACGAGGGCTATCTGCGCTAGCCGTCCCTAATTTAGCAGTGTAAGACTAGAGGGAAGGCAGCTAATCATCACCACCTACCGCCAACTCTTGGGCTACTCTTTTACCAACGAATAGTGGGATTATAACACCGCCACGGCTGAAAGGGCGAGCATGTTTGGTGGGACGGGGATTCGAACCCGCGACCCTCAGATTGCGAGTCGAGCGCCTCAACCACCTGGCCATGCCGGGCTGCTTTACAGGAAGTATATGTTTAATTGTTTGACATTTCCCTACTTACAAATTATATGTGTTGTGGCCAATACGCAAATAAACAGACGGATGGCACTAATCGCCTTAAGTCTCGAACTTAGGCAAAAAAAAAAAGAGAGTCAAAGATGTTCAATGACAACTATTATTTATTTCATCTTCATATTCTTTATAAATCTTTATTTTTATTTTTGTTCTCCCAGCTCTGCACACTTTTTTATACCCCTATACTGTCGATCATTTTTTATTTAATATCGTTCTTCTCGTCTGTTTTTTCATTTGTCATTTCGTTTATCTTTGATTTTTTCCTATTACATTCAAACCTTATGTGCTTCACTTTCAAACTGTGTTTTTCTTTAGTTATTGTCACTGTTTGTGTTAAACCCTTAAATAACCTTGTTCTAGTTATTTGTGTTTCGCATAATATATTTTTATTTTAATTTTCTTAACAATCTCATTAACTAATTATTGTTTCAATTGAAATGGTTTATTCCTTTATTTCTTTCTCATTTTTTCGTGTTGGAATATATCTATTTCAATGGCATTCAACTAAATACTTTGTACTTGTTTATCTGTCTATCTGTTACTCCCATACACACACACACTAACTTTTGCTTTCTAAATTCTCAAGTTTCTTTCTTTCCTGCAAAACAAACCTCTTTGTCTACGCTCATTCCTGAGAGGCTTCAGTTTCCATGACAACGTAAAAAAGCTTCTCCTGATACCTTGTAACTCTACTGCATCCTGTATCCTATGTACTCTCTCTGTGGTAAAAAGAAAAGTCGTGTTCGGTGGGGCATAAAATTGGCAGGCTGTTTGGCGCTCAGCTAATGGATTCGTCATATTGCTCATTAGCCAGTGTAGGATGTTTGTGTCATGGCCAACAACAGGATCAACCGAAGGATTCGCTCTTCTGAGTTAATGTAATTCATTCCTCTTCGCTGTCATTTTTCTACATGGATGAGCTGGCGACCGACAACAGTGCTTGTGTTGGTGTGTTCAACACTGGACACGACCTTCTCTCTGACTACAGGGCTCCCAGCTTCATTCTGCCCCAACTGTTCCATCAGTCACTATGCACAAACGAACACGTGTTCCTAACTCGTTTTTTTTCTTCTTGTTCTTGTTTTTAATTCTCGAACACTAATTCTCACCATCCACCAAGCAGAGATTTCCATTTTATAATTGAACATAATTAAACATTTAAGTATATACAAACACAAATCTATGAATTGTTGTGTAACATCATTGAAACAATAAAAACATTCAAGGCACCGAGATTTTGCAGTACGTTTATATATATCTGTAAATATGTATTATTCATAGTCATTAATTGAAGAAGACAGGTCCAACTGTCGAAAGAGTTAGGATTTCACCACATTTACTTGAATTTGATTTATCAAACCTCTTTGATCCTACGTGTTCTGACTATCATTTGCATATGCAAAGACGAACACATTATAATCGCTGACAATACAACATCATATTTTGTTAAACCGGTCTATAATGGGTATTCCTCAGTACCGAGTGGTAACCGTTTGTTCCTTAAAATATATTCACATGTCTGGACTACGTACCTCTGATAGAAAGTTCACGACTTCTGTATCGTACTTTATTTCAAACTGTAACACACAACCCTCACTGTTTGAGACAGGATGCTTAAACGTAAAATACAGTTAATATAAGTTAGCATCGACTAACTATAAATAAAACAATTTGTAAAGGATATTTTTTTAAAACAAAGCTTCCGAACAGATTACCCAAAGACACTTTTCACCTTGTTAACTAAGTACAATGTTACCTAACTTCATTGTTGACTATACCCAGCACCCAGTAGTAAGCTCTTCATGAAACAAAGTTGACTGTACCCAGCACCCAGTAGCAAGATTTTCATGAAACAATGTTGATTCGACCCAGCACTTAGTGGTAAGCTTTTCATGAAACAAGATTGACTGTGCCCAGCGCCAAGTAGCAAGCTTTTCATGAAACAATTTTGATTGTACCCAGCACCCAGTGGTAAGCTTTTCGTAAAACAATGTTGATTCGACCCAGCACCCAGTAGTAAACTTTTCATGAAACAATATTGATTCGACCCAGCACCCAGTGGTAAGCTTTTAGTGAAACAGTATTTATTCGTTTAAACAAAAGTTTTATTGCAGCAAAGATTCAATCATTCTACTGTTGATAGGGGTGTTACTTCAGCATGGCAAATGTGCACACAAAAAAGTTTGTAATATAAACACACACTCCATACTTTACTCCTCTTCTAAAAATAGGGAACACACTAATGTCCAAAAAAGAACAAGTCAGTAGATAGGTGCAGAGATAGTATAGAAAGAGTTCTGCAAGTATGTTTTTCTTTAAATGAAATTCTCACATGAGTAATGCTTTATAAAGCCCCTAACAAAATAAACCTTATTCAAAAACGAGTGATAGAGAGAAAGATCTGGATATAAAGTTTGCTTATCTTTTTAAATAAGTACTTAGCACATATTTAATCAGTTGACGTCAATGACCATCTGTCTAAGAAGGAAGCATTCATCCAGGAAATAAACAAATATACATTACCAAGCGCTTTCACGCGTTAAAGCAACGTAATGTTGTTACTGCATGCATTTTCACAATAGAATGATATAAGGAGCTGACAAATGGACACTGCTATGGTACGTACCTGAAAAAAGAAAAAATAAAGAAAATATTACTCTTACCCCAATGTTTTTAGTATTGAAAAAATATAAACACGGTGTCTTATAAAAACAAGTACTTAGTAATGAAAAACCAGTACACTTTAAGAAATTCTGCTATCACTCCAAAAAAAACAAAAAAAACCACCAATAATCAATACTTTGTCTACGAAGATTTGTACAGACTCATATTTGTGACACAATAAATTAACTCGTTCTAACTAATCGATAATCATGTTTTAGAAGGACTGGTCGAAAACTAAAAATATCACGAAAAAAAAACTAACTGTATTATTCGTTACACACTAAAGATTGTTAATAGGTTTTAAAAAGTTATTTTTACCATTAAAGGTCTGGGCATGGTTCTTTATATAAATCCTATAATAGAATGAAATAATTACATAGAAGAGGGAAGTAGACCTTCTATTAAAAATAATAATAATAAACGACTCACCACGCTTACACAATATTAATACACAACCATGGCAGAAGTAAATTTTACATATAGAAAGTTGTGACGCAATAAGGCTTAAGCTTACAGACTTTTCCTATTTCTGCATTACATAATACAAAGTTTTATAAAGTTTTTAACAAACTCAGTAATAACTTATTTCTAAGTCAAATGTTAAGACATATATACCATTCTGTCGGCAGCTCAACATTTAGCATTTAAACAGAAAACTATTAATAGATTGTGTTTGTTTACAGTGAAGCACATTTAAGATACGGTTAAGTGTTAAAACCAAAGTGTTTGATAAAAGAAAAACAACATTTGAACCATAAAATTCTCAAACTGTCCACGTCCTCATAGCTTTGACAATATGAAAACCATCGAATTAATTAGCAAATTGGTCCAAAGAACGACCTTCTCTCGAAAATTGAAAAGGTGTGCTGATTCTGCAACGAATACAATTAGCACATTCCTAAAAGCCAATTAAAACCATAGAATTAATTGGTAAATTGGTCCAAAGAACGACCTTCTCTCGAAAATTGAAAAGGTGTGCTTATTAGAAAGAGTTAATTCTGCAACGAATACAATTAGCACATTCCTAAAGGCCAATTAAAACCATATAATTAATTGGTAAATTGGTCCAAAGAACGACCTTCTCTCGAAAATTGAAAAGGTGTGCTTATTAGAAAGAGTTAATTCTGCAACGAATACAATTAGCACATTCCTAAAGGCCAATTAAAACCATATAATTAATTGGTAAATTGGTTCAAAGAATGACCTTCTCTCGAAAACTGAAAAGGTGTGCTGATTAGAAAGAGTTAATTCAGCAACGAATACAATTAGCACATTCCTAAAGGCCAATTAAAACCATATAGTTAATTGGTAAATTGGTTCAAAGAATGACCTTCTCTCGAAAATTGAAAAGGTGTGCTGATTAGAAAGAGTTAATTCAGCAACGAATACAACTAACACATTCCTAAAAGCCAACTAAAACGCCAGTTTATGTTGATGTTTAGATGACCTTCGTTTGCACACATGACTGTATTTTTTTATTTTACTAGCGTATTTTTGTATATACAAAGGTAATGGTATTTCATTGTCCACGGAAAACATTAATAGTTTGCAGAAGAACATAACTTTAACACAAGAATATAACGGAGCTTTCAGTAGCAAAACTCTGTTCTTTTACTTTATACGATCACACACAAAAATATTCCACGTTGTTTGAAATTTTCAAGACAGGAACTTTTTCTGTTACTATCTACATCAGTTAGTACAAAGCACTGGTTGTAGGTCATACTATATATTTCTATATTATATACGTATTTTACTTAATTATTTAGGTACACGTAAGTTTTCAGGATCTGTGTGTCTGTAAAAGTGTGTTTTATCCTTCAAGTTGCTGGTGTTTCCTGCTTGTCTTTCATCTAAATCAACAGTCTAAATAAAACCCTTAACAAAGGCGGTGAGGATTAGTTCCGGCTGAATGACTTTCTCCGGGTTCCCATTTACCGGCGGAATTCGAAGACAAAGCAAAGTAAGAAAGCAGTCAGTGAGATTAAAATGATCCTGACAGCGATGCGTGCACGCCGTCTCCATGTAGCTCGTGTGCTGTTGCTGGTTTCAAGCCTGTACAACCAACCCCTTATCAACCAAGACGTCAGAATGCATGGATGGCCCTAATTACCATGGCTACGTATATTTCCTATACTGCCTGTAATTAATGATAGTGCTTTCGCCATCGTTCTCTAGCTTATGTGCATATATATAACATTGTTCATTAGAATATGGCATATAATATGTATCTATATACACACACACATTTATATAGGCAAATAAATGACTATATACATACGTACAAACAACTGTAGACAGATTAGAAACATTCTAGACCACAGGTTCAATTTCGAAAAATAAAAACAAGTGAATGTCCACCATAAAACTCCATATAAAACAAGTCAATGTCCAAC
>NW_013665695.1:554986-559349 GCF_000517525.1 Limulus polyphemus | reverse complement strand
AAAAGTGAATGTACAACATAAAACAAGTCAATGTCCAACATAAAACTCCATATAAAACAAGTCAATGTCCAACATAAAATTCCATATAAAAAAAGTGAATGTCCAACATAAAACAAGTCAATGTCCAACATAAAACTCCATATAAAACAAGTCAATGTCCAACATAAAACTCCATATAAAACAAGTCAATGTCCAACATAAAACTCCATATAAAACAAGTCAATGTCCAACATAAAACTCCATATAAAACAAGTCAATGTCCAACATAAAACTCCATATAAAACAAGTCAATGTCCAACATAAAATTCCATATAAAATAAGTTAATGTCCAACACAAAACTCTATATAATATGCAACTCCGAACTGCTGAGTCTTAAGTCAGATAAAACACTTTAATAACAAACTAGGCGTTAAAGACTATATTGATAAGTATGTTTTGTTTTTCGTGCACGTATAATCACATTTAAGCCTAGGAAGTTATTCGCAATTGAAAGAAAAAAATTGAGCAAAGCACGAAAGTTCTCTTTTACCGATCTCAAAATGCATTATAATTTGTCATTGTTTAATAAATTTGAAACAAAAACGACTCTCATTGTTCGTGACACGAAACAAGTACATTTCTGTGTGTAAAAGACAAGGTAATTGAATGGATATATCGATAGGTGAGTGAAGGACAGATGAATATTTGATTAGGTAGGTAAACTGACGAACATGGAACATTGAAATAAACTTATATACAAAATACACATTGCAACTGTTTACCTTGCATGCAGTGAATAAGAACGCCCTTTCCAACATCACATTTTTCAAAGTTTAAACCTTTAGAGGAATTCTGTTCCTCTTTATCCATTACAGTAGCCGTTTCTTTTTTTTTCTCGGCTTGCAAAATAAACCAAATCCCCTCTTCTAGAGATTATTACCCAGTGTTTGCAACCAGCATTATTTTCTCGAAAGTACTTTCTCGGCTTTGGACTTGTAGTCTTGATTTTTTTTTTTGTATTATTATTATTATTCTCTTTCGTCCTTTGTAAATTTGTGTACAGCATACTCATGACCCTTGCTCTTTAATAACGCATTTTCTCAATGAGCCTGCAATAGCAGCTGGAAGACAGGAGCACATCCTTTCGAGTGGAAAGCCATTATTACCCAATCAGGCTAACGACAGCGGAGAGAGTAGGTTCCCCTGGTGATTTTACACGAGTGCATACTCTGATAACGTGGATGGACCCAAGTGAGGAAGTATTCACGCTCCTCATACTTCTAGTGGCTTTCTGGCTGAGATTTTCATTCCTTGCTTCACATTTGAAAACAATTACTAGAAGGGTTGCTTTTGACAGCTCTCTCTCTCTCTCTCTCTCAGTTCCAAACTCTATCCCTCTCTCGGCGTTCGCTGAACAACTCTTCTCATTTTTCCACACTCTCACTTTCTATATATATAATAATGCATATATCGTCATTTCGCCTCTTTATTCTGTTTTTATTTTATTCTGTTTTTTAATCTTCTTTACTTCATAATTCCTCCATCTCAATCCAAATCTGTCGTATTTTATAATTACTCCACCTCAATCCAAATCTGTCGTATTTTATAATTACTCCACCTCAATCCAAAGCTATCGTATTTTATAATAACTCCACCTCAGTTCAAAGCTATCTTATTTTATAATTACTCCACCTCAATCCAAAGCTATCTTATTTTATAATTACTCCACCTCAATCCAAAGCTATCTTATTTTATAATTACTCCACCTCAATCCAAAGCTATATTATTTTATAATTACTCCACCTCAATCCAAATCTATCGTATTTTATAATTACTTCACCTCAATCCAAAGCTATCGTATTTTATAATTACTTCTTTTTTATATTTTTCTTCACTGAAACTATTTTGGTGGCTAAGTCTTCCTTTTCTTACATGCCTTCTTTCCTATCTCCATCCCTCAATTTTCATCCTTGAGCTTTTCTCTCACCTTTACCATCCCTAACTCATCCATAATAAATTACGTCATCATTGTGTTCTAACGTAAATCGCTGGTTATTGTTTTTGTCTTTCCCAAACTTTCCTCGTGTATTCTGTTCCCGTTTCATTTTTCTCACTGGTATGTTTACGAAAATCTGTAAATAATCAATAACCACATCAGTTTCCAGTTTTTTCTTGACATACAAAAAACGAACCCAACCATCTCCACTGTGAATATGAGTTTCAAACTGAAACTCTAAGTCGAGTTATTCAGGTAAACAGCCTGATGCACTAAGCATAAAAATGAAACTTCATGAAAGACTTTTTTGGGAGTGAGTTGGCCCTGTGGTAGATTCCTGGATTTTAGAATTCAAGTATGTGCGATACCACGAAATATTCCCCACATTTAGAGCTGTGGGTAAGTTATAAGTGTGACTTGCAATACCTTAGTGTAATGGTTGGTGGTAGGGTGCTGCTGACTGGCTGCCTTCCCTCTGGTCAGCAAACCAACATTAGGAACGGTAGCAGATAGACCTTAGCTGCTTTGCCATAAATATAAAAAACAAATACAAAAAATTTTGCTCAAGACAGTTTCTTGCACGTTCTGGCCGTGGGCCTCAAGTAAACAGGAAATGTTTTATGACACAACAAAGCTTGAACTTTGCATAAGTATTTTTTCAGCAAACAACGCACAAGGAGCCGCAAAGATCTAAGTAGGTATGAAACGTTTACAACCACACATGATTCATTTTGCAACCCACAATATTTAATTCCTTTTTTTTTTCTGAAACTACCAACCTTTGTGATATTTTTATGAAACAAAGAAACTAATCTACACGACAATAAAGAAAAAAATACCAGATATATATTGATAGATCAAGAAGCCACATATTGGGTTATGTCTTATATTTTAACTCGTCTCTGTGTACCTTTCATACTTTTGTATCTGTTATTTTCTTGTACGAAAGATTGAATTGAAGCACTACTTTTACGTGAAATACGTTGATTTATAATGTATATAAACACTATAGGGTGTCGCATTAGCACTACATATTGACGAGTCGTCGTGGGAAATGTTTGTTTTTAAAACTGCGCTTCGGTTGTGAGGAGGGTGTTTCTTATTTCTCCGTAAACACAGGTAAACGAACCACACTTCAGACAAGCAATAAAAAACGTTTCTAATGTTCTATCAAACAAACCAACGCAACTAAGAATTAACGTTCACCATCGTTAAGCCTTCAAAGATTGCTCTTACTCTGCAGGTGGTGAACAATGGGAGCGAGTTTTTACGAGTTTCGAACCACAGGGTTCTTTCAGAGGGCGTTATTAGGTCCTAGAGGGGCTCTTCATCACAGGCGTCAATAACAAACGTAAACAGCTTCCACGTGATTACCACACATCACGTGAACCGAGAAAGATCAGGATTGAAAAACATTAAAAACTGGAAATAAAATCAATAATAAAGCATCCCTCGAATTATAATATTGAAGCAAACATATAACGTATTTTTCTTTCTTTCTTTTTGTTTCATTCACTATAGATGGCACTTTTCAAAATTACACCGGTGCAACCCATATGTACGAGTAATGTGGTAATTTTATTATTATTATTATTAAATAGAAAACATCAAAGCCTAGTATTCGTTTGCTTGTTTTAGCACGAAGTCACACAATAAGGTATCGGTGCTCTGTCCACGGCAGGGAATCAAGTCACATATTTTAACATTGTAAGACTTCAAACTTACCACTTACTCAGCGGGGGACAAAGACTAGTATACACAGATGCCATAGAGTGGCATAAACTACTTAAAAACTAGGATTCTCTAACTTATATGTGGAGGAACGATAGCACACTCACAAAGCAATACACTTCCAAAAATCCACTGTATATATAATGTATATATACGATGAAAAATATAGTTCCTTTGAAAAAATGCTATTTCAACCCTACAGAAAAAACGTACGTATCTCCCAATAACAACAACAAAAAGGAACACATGACTCATTGTTATGGGCTCTCTCTCTCTCTGGGGCGTTTAATCTAACTCGGATTTCTCAAGCACGTAATTTCACTAACGAAGAACTTATCATATAGACCTTCGTATTTTTGTTTGCGAATACAGTTTTAAAACAGTTGCTTTAAACTGTACATACACATTACAGTGTAGACAAATTCACCTGCGTTATTCTTATTATAACTGCCAAATTAAACAACGGGTTTAGTATTTTTTTCCCCTCTATACAGCAAGATAACGACAAGATCTTACAGAATCGGCAATTAAGACAATTTTAAATTTATTGCCGTTTTCCTCCAAAACACTTTCAGTTAATTATCAAGCGTAGTTACGAACTGTAAATTACAAAATTATATAATCATCAATATTATATAAATATATATATATAATAT
>NW_013665695.1:529964-554845 GCF_000517525.1 Limulus polyphemus | reverse complement strand
TCATCAATATTATATAAATATATATATATATATAAGCATTTCAGTATTATGCCTGTTTTAGGTTACTTTAACTACATAGAATTGACGGTTATTAAGAGCCTAAATGATTGTATTTCTCATAAAAATGCCAAACACAAAAAAGACAAAAACATATTCAACTTTACGTATCCAGTAAACGTTTTAACAAGAACGTCTTGTACAAATTAGGCAATTATACTAATGTCGAATGCTGAGTAACACAACTGAGGGTTAGACACTGCAGAAAATTACAAATCACAAAGAAATAAACCTTAAGAGAACATATATAGCTTCCGACGTGCTAGAAATTTCATGTTTCTTGATATTTGTATATTCACATTCACAACACGTTAAAATAAACCAAAAACTTAAAGCCTGATAAAATTAACAATTCAAGTTTCTTTACATATCTGTACCCAACTTCTACAAATTAGATTAAAAGACAAACCTGCTAAAAAGGAGAAAAAGAATATATATGCTACAGTTTAAAGGTACATCGGATTCTGCTAAAGTAGTAAGTGTGTATTTTATAACACATTTTTGAAACTAAAAATTAAATCCGTTTGGAGCTACAAAGAACTCTATAAACAGTTATGTTGAAACCGTCTTGTTTAGCCTAGCTTAAGAATAACGTCAGTACAGTGTAAAATGTACTAATAGTTTTGGTTTAATTAAATTGTACAGATAACGTCACTTACATTAAAACTTACGATTAATTTCAGTCTAGTTTAAGGTGTAAGAATAACATCAGTACAGTGTATAATGTGCGGATAATTTTGGTTTAAATAAAGTTTACGAGTACTACGTAATGAAATGCAACAACTGGAGCGAATAAAAAGAGACAAATATATAAGTTTCAACAAACAATACAATATCATCTGTTATAGAGGAAGTGAAATAAGTTGATACGACAATAATTTGACCCCCCACCCAAATAAAATTGTTAAAAACTGCGACGCAATATTATTCGTACACGAAAATCCGTTTAGTTGTGTGCCCCAATTTATATTCCAATTGATGGTCCTTGTTACGTATCACAATTTACCCGGACTAGCCTCCAATATATTAAGTAAGGTATTATAATTTCGAATAGCCTGAAACTGAGTTAAATGATAATTTAGATTTAGAAATTAAATAAATGTCGATATGTATCCAGTTTATGACACTTGCCAACAAGATTGATACAGATACACACAGTTTTTTTTTAATATAAATATATTTTAATATACAAACAATAACAATTTACGATAACAGTTATTACACATAATGGTCTATGTACAAAAGCTTTATAAACTTACAAACAATATTTTGTCCTCTATCTGGTCTGGAACTTCCTTGATATTGTATCGAGGGTTCACGATGAGCGAATTAAGTTTGAGTAGATGTAGATACAATTTACTTAACAGGGAGCTAGCTAGGTCTGTGTTCTTCGGTCTTCGCAGACCACACGGCGATTTATCCACCGCTGAAGTTATATAATATTTTCGTAAAAGTACTAATGTCCGACGTGAATCCGCTTAAGTTAAATGGTTTGTAATATTAGAAATCTGTAAAAGTTCCTGGAGAAATAACTGAAGTTCTCGATTAATAAGTGTGATAACAATTACAGTTATTGTTTCCGAAGTTTATAGCAAACCAATAATATATACCGTCTTTTGGCGTGTCGCGTTGGTTATATTTATAGGCGTGAGGAGAGTTTCTCGAAACTTCAGCTTATGCAACAATATAAACGGTACACCAGTGTTTACGTACACAAATATATTGTTGATTCTTACACTCGAGAACTTTATACAATTTTAGTGAATAGGCGGGAATTTCGCAATACAGATTTAACAGTATAAGTTATGTAAATTTTTACATATAAATTTAATTTAAACAAACAACGATGTTAAAATAGATATAGAATAGTAAATCCGTCACAGCCTCTATCAATGGACATAAACTCTAGCTATATAGAAATTCTTAAAGTGCTTTAAAGTATCGGATATACAGGTGATTTGAAAGATAAACATGGCGAACTTTTCTTCTTCGTGTGGTTGATTTAAGTTTTTTGTGTTTGTTGTTTTTCCAGGTGAAATCCTATCAGGCTTGACTATTGTCAGAAACTAGTAACTGTTCAGCCACCAGAACTCCTCATGAGTTTCGTTTTATAACTGATAAAACCGGAAGGAATTCCTGGATATAATACATATTTTAATTATTTTTTTGTTGCTGTTGTTTTGAAAAATCTTGTATTGTGTGCATCTGTGTTAGGAGTTGTTGGTGTGTTTTTGTTTTTTTCTTTAGTATTTTTGATTGTTATGATGATGAGTAAAACGTGTTCGTGACTAACAGCCTTTCTTATCAAAAACATAAATAAATAAATGAATTACGGTCTAGAGACAGGTACAAAATAACTAACGCTTTAAAACTTTTAGTTAAAATCAGTGTATAAGTTATCCCTTACCCTGTAACCATACATAAATTGGTTTCTTGACAAATGATCATGTCCATAAGAACAGTGGTAGTTACTAAAACAAGGCCTAATCACTGTACAGACCATTACGACCACGCCTGCAGTACAACCTCCGCGTGTAGAAGTCAGAACATTATATGAAGCTGCTACTCTGATGTTATAGGTATGAGCATGTTACAGCATACGCACACATTACATACAAACATAACGGAAAACGTAGGACGTCATGCGCGATGAAGACGTACTACTAAAATAATACTAAAACTAATCAATAAACAATAAATATTACAATACAGCCGATTACCTGATACGTTTCATTCCGAGGTTATGAACCACAGCAACATTAGCTTAGAATCCTTGAATCTTAACACACTGCTGCCTACTAACATGCATACAGCCCTTACAACCCCTATAATTCTGTGAAGATGAACCCGGATAAGAAAAAAAAGAAAAAAGAAAAAGGAGCGTTAATATCAATATTCTTGCCTATTATCCATGTACGTGTGCCGCTTGTAATTTAGTTTAGCAGTAGAGTAACTGACCTTACTATAGTTAAAACTGGCATTTCAATATTTACATAACCATGCTACTATGATAAAGTTTAAGGTTGAGGACTGGGATTTAGTTTCTAGACAAATTCGATCTACTTAGCTAACACAGGCCTTAATGGGGATTTGTGCAAAGCAAAATGAGCTTGTCATAGGCGACAGAACACATATTAAATTCTTTGGAAGGAGGCACCGACGATTGGGGGCATATTATTTGCTATGTTACCCGTGACCACTGAATTCAAAGTTGGAACAGCGACGTTCCCTGATATTTATACACCATTTTCTATTCCCCATTTAAAGGAGCACTTTGCTTCCTGGTCAAAATCGGGAAGGGGTTATATACCCCCAGTGCCTTCGGTTCCACTGCCTATGGAGCTCGTTACACCATCCTAGACATTATGTATGTAAAACTAATCATGTAGTTTCACAATCATCCAACTATAGTTAAATATATCGATAACTGTATAACCTTAACGAACAACACAAGTCTTACAACAACCTGTTTAATAAATATATTTGTTTTTTACTTTGGCATGATTTTATACAATACCTATTGTTCTCTGAATCCCCGGCTTTCAGCGGACGGTCAGCCTTTGTTACTCGGAACACGTTTTTTTTTTAATTAAACCAATTATTGACTGTAACTTTCAGTACGGCGTTAGTTGCCACAAAGATTAGGGCTTAGATGCCTAACTTCGACACTCGGCCTTAGCCGAGTATTACCGGGTAGCCCAATACTCGGCCGAGGTCGAATATCTGGCCGGGTACCCGTGAATCCCCACTCTTAACCAAATAGCGGGAATTTATATCATAATTATAACGCCCCCTTAGCTAAAATTGCGCATCGAGTTCAGCAGCATATCCTGGCTCGAACCTGGGATCTAACGACCCGCAGCACAAAACGCTGACCATCAGGTCACGAATGACTCATTGTTTTATCACTTGAATTGCCTTTTTGTATATATTCCCTACATTTTGTAAATCATCTGCTCATACAAACAGGAAGATACTGAACCAAGACGACTCACACATTGTTTCAAATCATCAATAATAAAAATAATTCCATTGTTCGGTATTTCAGAGAAATACGACTTAAAACGTAAACTACTTTGTACATTGTAAATTCCTCCTGAAAAAGTCGAAAGAACCATATACTAATAATAAGAACTTATGAATGAAAGTAAAGTGTCGACGAGGCCATTGGCCCAATACCATGGCTCATCAGGCTGGCTGAGATACGACAGACGCTATTTATATCATCAATTTCTTGAACAACAATCGTTCCTGGATACAAAGGATTTTCAACAAATATCTATGTAAATACGAAATTCTAACTATCAAATAAATTTCAAACTATAAACTTAGCTTTTATCAACTACTTAAAATTGCCATAATCTAATATCCAGGCGTAGACGAATGTTGGTTCATTTGTTTTGTATTCATCGTAAAGGGTACTCATGTTTCCCTTACCTCTTTAACTAGCTGTCTGTCTGTTTGTAGTAAATAATGATCTTCATCATAAATCTACGAGCCAACTTGTTTTTACGACATCGTTCGGTAAACAGTACGTTTTTTGAGTAACTGTTAACATGAAACGTTTATGAATGGAATACTTTCCTGGTGATTACGAGTTCAATGCTAATGTGTCTATTGTTCTCCATATTTTTGCGGAGTGGCTATGAAAAGTTGTGTTTATTCCTTCAGTAAGCATGTATAATACACCAGTCATCATCTTTTATCTAGTTACATGACCATGAAAGCCATTATTGAGAAAATAACAGAATGTTCTAATTTGACCTTAGGCAGAGAAAACGTTAATATATTACAGCCTCGCGGAAGGGGTGAACGAACAATAAATACGCTTATCCATAGAAAAGTTTACATTACACATACTTAAGAAAGAGCCGAGTTGTCAAGGTAACACTGTTAACATATCAAAATGTACTTGTCTGGCATCTACGTCAGGTAACAAAAGCAATTTCCAACGAAGAATGGCTGAACTTGTGACATCAGAGAAGATCATAATAATGAGACACACAACAGGCGGTTACTGCAATAATTTAAGTTTCTTTTAAATAAAAATGGTAATAATAACTCTCTTCGCAAAGGTATAGTTATTAAAATGGTAATATAACTCTCGATATAATGACACGGTTAGTAAAATGATAATGTAATTATTGATACAATGACATAATTAGTGAAATGGTAATATAACTCGACACAAACAATTGTCAGTACAATGTTAATATAACTTTCGATATAATGGTATAGTTCGTAAAATGGTAATATAACTCTCGATATAATGACATAGTTCGTAAAATGGTAATATAACTCAATACAATGATAAAGTTCGTAAAATGGTAATATAACTCTCAATACAGTGATATAGTTCGTAAAATGGTAATATAACTCTCGATAAGTAATGCTTAGATGAATGTTTGGATTTAGTGATGAATGCAAAAAGGGAAAGAGAAATGATTAAGACAAACAAACACGTTGTGTAACAAAAAACTTTTAGAGTTTGTTTCGCCGCAAAACTATCTTGTAGTACAAAATAGTTCTATATACAGGCGCTATGTGCTAATCTAGTAACAGAAACACAATAAATTAGGCTGAAACATTACAAACTATACGTATTAGTGTAAACTTATGACGTCAACAGCTGAATACATCAGCTCCTACGTACAAGACTATATGCTGAAACTGATTACTAAATACCTATGTAGACACACAGAGGAAATACTTACACGGACGTCATATCTCTAAGACTGTATTTGACGTCTTTATACATACTAAAATTCGTTTTGTGAGCGTGTGCTTGTTACAGTTTAAAAAAAAAAGAAAAAGAAAAGCATTTATAATCCCTTGGTCCCAAAGACGTATTAAATAAGATATAAAACTAATAATTTAAGCGTCTTAATCCTCTATACACATTATTCAGTTTAGAACTTGTTATCACATAATCCAGCGATTTTTAAAACAATAATGTATTAATAACCCTAACGTAGCATTGACCTAAATTCGGAAAAGAAAGTTAATAGCAGTAGACTAACGTAGGTTGCAAGCACAATAAAATTATGTGAGAATTACTGTTTGATACTGACTACAACAATAACTCTTGTTAGTCTTTTTAAGGAAAAACAACTGGAATTTTTAACCTGAACGTACATACGTGGACTAAACGGTCATGTCAGAGAACTCTAGTATTCAGGTACAGACGTGCCCCAAAGGCAGCTAGCACGCAGCTCCCACCTCCACAAGGGTTTATTTAATCCAGTTCTTTGAATAAAATAACGAAATCTACTGTCACCTTTGCAGTGCGCCCAAAGCTAAAAGTCTGAAACATGTTCAGTGACAACATGTCTTGATTTCCAGACCCTTCGATCCGCAGCCCAATATGTTAACTAAAATGTCAAGTTCGGCCTTTCTTTCTTCAAGAAAGAACTCCGTAAGTTATCTTTAAAAAATCGTACAAAAGAAAGAATATATATATTTACATCGCTGATATTTTAGAATAACACGGAGTCTTGGGCCTCAGAACGTTTTAAACGTCCATTATTCTTTCCTTGCTTCTTACCTTGTCATACACAAAATTGGAAAAATGAGAGGTCGACATTAAATGTGTTTTCATTAAAACATTATTTCTAAATCAACATTTTCAAGTTTCCATCAACTTCATATTTTATCCAGAATGAGCTCAATTAGATTTATACCGTACACCACTATACTTATAACGTGGTATGGTTGTTATTACTACTATACCTGAAATAGCCCCGGAGTTTACGATATCAGCGTTCTGTATGGGTTGTTACTGACACTATACCTGAAATCACCGTGGAGTTTAGGATATCAGCAGTCTGGGTTATTATTACCACTATACCCGAAATAGCCCCGGAGTTTACGATATCAGCGTTCTGTATGGGTTGTTACTGACACTATACCTGAAACCACCGTGGGGTTTAGGATATCAGCAATCTGTTTGGGTCTTCCGTACTATAGAGGCTTCGGAGGTAAGGTGAAAGTGTTAATATTATTTACACATTTATAAAACTTAGACATTCTGGCAACAATTTTCAAAATTCGTTAATGATAATCCAACTATGTTTCACTATATGGATATCACCCAGAGAAACAGAACAGTAAAACTTTTATATAAGGCTTGAAAATACAAGAAATACAGAAAACAAGCAGCAGCTTACAAATACTAACATGTTAAGGAGACATGCCAACCAACAGCAAGATAGCCAGCACGTACACACAAAGACAAGCCACATATCACAGAGATAAGGAAAGGATGTAAGTAAAGAAGAGCGGAAGAAAAAAAAAACGTGATTACATAAAGAATTAAGAGAAAAAAAATAACAGTAGAAACAAATGGTGAGCCAAGTAACTGACGGAGATTGTGGGCAATGTATTGACCTGCTAATGATGAATGCTCAATATGTTAGCTAGCAGCAAGTAGTGATGAAAACATGTAGTCGTTTTCCATCCTCTGCAATCTCCATACTTCACCTTTGATGAATGGTTATGTTTATGAGGGAAAGTAGCCATGGCGACCAGAACTGTGTAGTACACAGTCCACGCTGAGGAGGTCTGAGATGTCTAGGCAGAGCATTAAGATCAACGATTCCCGGCGGACATAAATAGCTTTATATAGCTCGGGAAGCTTTTTTTTTCTCTTTCTTTTTCTAATCCTTCTATGGAGCCTGGTTGCTTGTTATAACGTGAAATATATAGCCTCTACATCCTACCTACCTATAGTAGCATGGTCAGAGTTACTCAGTGAAAAGTAATTTATCAAGGCAACCGTGACGTTCCATTCCCTGTGGCCGAACATGAGCCCTCATCTCGAACCGCCACCGCTCGCAACACAGTTCAGGAAATTAAAGCGAAGTATATGTAAAAAAGAATGAAAAAATAACACCAAAAAACAATGGCTGCAAGAATTTGGCCATTTGTTTTCTAGTGGACAGAAAGCCAGAAACGGAAAATGCGTGAACATTTTTGTACTCGTAAAAGTATGCAAAGCAAAAGGTTACAATTTCGAATTACAATTCAGTCATTTTCAATTGATTGTACTGTGTTGTATAAAGTAGGCTTAGGTTTAATATACCAAAAAAAAACCAAAAATTAACACATCCAATCAATAACAACACGACACGGATTCTTCAACGCACAAAACCAAATGGTCAACATTATTATATTAAACACATCTTGAGTGTACAAATGCTTCCTTTATAAAGGAATTACGTAAGCCATTTTATTAATCTACCACTGACATTTGTATTGCAAGTCTAAATTCAATGCGATAAAGCAAATGTAGCTTCTTGTAGATTTAAGTGTCTCACCTAGGTCCATCTTATTATTGTATAATATAGAGCACACAAAAAAATTGTCTTGTTAATTAAAAACATTGCTCATGTTTAAAGCATACCCCTTATTTTTAGTGAAACCAGCATAATTATAATACACACAAAAATTATCTCGTTAATTTTGTATACTTACAAAACATGTTTCAGCATTATTGTGCAAAGGTCGGTGAAACAACATGACTGGTAAAATATAGTTGAAAAAATATAAAGAAGTAAAAACACTGATGAAATTACCCAGTATTACTTGTAAAAGTCCATGAATCAGCTTGCAATAAGATTTATCATTGTAGAAGGGTAAGTATTTACAAAAACATGACAATCAGCTGCTATATCTTCTGGTACATTATTTTGGCGTGGGTATACAGGGCTTATTAAGGATGAGTTATCTTTTTAGTAATTCCAGTATAATCCTTTTTTTTTAAGCTCAAACACCCACTTACACATACAAACACGATTCCTTGAAACGCAGCCTGTGGCGCTCTCTACTGCTCAGCGCAATTAATTACTTTCAAAATCCGCTTAATCAGAGTTTTGACGTAAATTATAATTAACGGTGTATATCTAACTGTATTTACTCTTTCTGATTCGCTGCTTAACTCAAGACAATGCTAGTACTGTAAATTAGGCTTCAAATGTAGTATACATTCAGTTTCACAAACAAATTTCAAACACAGAAGACGATAATTAAACTAGTCGATGATGTTATTAAATGTAAAGGCAGAAAAATGGAAGAAGGGGAGTTTGGTCAAGAAAAAAACGTACAATATTCTACAAATACAGTTATCAAACATCGCCAAGTCAATATTTTCTAAGTAGAGTATATCGTGGCACTTTCTAAAGACGTGTTCTCAAACTAATGACACATTACAATTTACAGTATTATAATAAGACGTTACACTACGAAAAACAAATGCAAAAGTCATAAAAACCACAGATGCCTTCTTTATTAAGTTACACCGACCGACGGCCTAAATTTCATTAGGATTTCCAAACAACCACACTAATGACGTCACACAAGACAGCTCACAAACAGATTCATCCAATCACCACAATCAAACTGAATAAATTATTCGCCAGAACAGAAACAGGGTCCAAATAAATAAACAAATAAACGAGATCTGAACAATAATCCAAAAAACTGTTCGTCTCAAGAGATAAGGCAGAAGCAGTCCATAAGAAAATCCAGCCTGAAATCCATAACGTCTTGAAATCTGTTGACATTGCTAAAATCGTTAGAGTAAAACAGAACCAGTAAGAATACCTATCCATCATCCCCAATAAGAATTCTTATAAACCCCCCACAGTAAGAATGCCTATAAACCATCCACAGCAAGATAGCTTATTATAATAAGATTCCAACAAAGAATACAAAACAATATGTGGATTGCAGCTATAACAGTTAATGTCGTTTCAGTGATGTTTAGTGCATGATATATTTAATATGTTGAAATGAATTTTATAGGAAAAAGGTATTTTCATAGACTACACTGAACCTTAAAAGTATTTTTGAAATAGCGATTTTAGTAGAAACAAATTAATGGAAAACAGTAAAGGTTTGTTACATAATTCAATGCACGAATGGTTGAATTTTCTATAAGGCGTTTCAATTGTCTGGTATTATCATTTCAAGCTGTTTTTGTGTAACCTCATGGAATTTCCCGAGCTGTAACACTTTCATACACATTAACAATGTACCCTTGCACTTAGAATTAGAAGTGGTAAAAAACTGAACTATTGGATTAAATAAGTATAAGGATTTATCACTTTCTGAAGCTTCCTTGCATACAGAAAAAGATATAGAGAAATAGACAATTACAGACAGACAGACGTTACACGTGATTCTGACAAGCCCTCATGAACACATCTGCAGGGTGGCCCAAATAAAAATTGACACATGAGGAAAGAAAACTGACACAAGACACAAGAAAACGCCCTGCCATATTAAGGAACGCCCTGCCATATTAAAAGGCAAAACGCAATATTCGGTAGTCATAGCAACCCTATCGAGAGATGGGTGTCTTACAGTGATGATTTCCCTGTCTGTGGTTGACGAAGACAGAAAAGGCCACTAAAAATACTGATTTAGAGTATTCCCGTCATAATTGATATAAAAAAAACACTAGAAAATTAATGTAGGAAAAAAAAACACAATTCACACGAGCATCAACTTAATCAATATTTTTACTGTTTTCATGTAAGCAATTTAAGTGTTTAGTAAAACGCACGGATTTTACCCCAAGCCAGGTATGCGTGTTGTCATTGATAAAGAGTGGTAATGTCGATATAACAGAGATCAGTAAGTTTCTATCCGGAACACAAGTTACGTACATGTAATTATTATAAAACATCTAGCTATGATGAATAAGCGGAAGATGATGAGGCAACTAATTCAACATCAGTAGAAGGAATCTTCTTTAAGCTTAATAATGTATTTCTAGATAAGATGTAACATTAAGAAATTAATATTTTCACCATCTTATTTTATAATCACTACCTAGACCCAGAAAAGCTTCATTCCTTATGCTTCATTTAATTATTTAAAGAACAATCCAACTGTATCTATTCTCTTTCTCTCTCCATACATAACAAACAGACGAGAGACACGTGTGTGTGTGTGCTCATATGACCATTTTTGTACATGATGAATCTTCAGAAATGTATTTAAAACTACATGTACATATTTAATCATTTATTAAGTAAATTCTCAGAAGTAAAACATAAGTTCCTGTGGCTGACTCGCTACTTACGCTCTTCACTCTGTTTATTATTTCATTTTTTTTTTATAATCTTCCGGTTCCTGACTTACAATCTTCTTGAGATGCAATTAGGAAGAAACGTTTATTCTATAAATAACCTTAGCCATTAAAAACATCTTCGGGAATAGTGTTGTTGTTTTTATTCTTGTTTTTACTGTTGTAATTATTATAATTTGTATCGCAGCTTTTGTATAAAATGGTTGGTTCAGAAAAAAGTGCATCGAAGAAAGGAACTGTAGAAATATTAAATCAATAAATACGAACCACGACATCTACCTGTTTTGGTTTTATTCGCACAAAGCTTCATATCTGTCCCTAAATTTGAACCGGTAGATTAAATATATGAAAAACAGCTAGTTAACAGGCTCCACCGATAACTCTTGAGCTTTTCTTATCTAACCCAATAGTGAGATTCGGCTGTCGGCTCTTATAGTACATCCACGGCCTTAAAATACGGAACGCGTTTATAGGCGATGGGACACGAACAACGAACTCTTGGATATACAGTCCATCAGGCTTGACATTTATTTAAAATTAATTTAGTGGAGTAGAAATCCTTCAGCTATTGAGAGAACATGGAATCAAAAATTATCAACAATTCAATGAAAAGTTCGTTCAAATATCAATATAATAGTGTGATTAGGTTTTTCTTATTTGTTTTGTACGTCATGCTCTGCGAAGTCGACTCGTGTGTTAGTATAAAGAATTTCGAGAAATAGCAGTCTTTTCACATACACAGGCAAATACATGTTTACGTAATCAGAATAGGTGGTTCGAACGCTTCGTTCAATACCTACTTTTGATAAATATCTCTGGTGCGTGAAATCACCAAAAATTAATAACATGTTTAATTATATATATGTATACAATAGCTGGGCTTACTTCAGTTCAAATAAAATCAATATTTTCGTTAGACGGAATTATGTTATATTAACATTTCTGCAACTAAACCAATCTCTGCGTTTAAACACAGATACACATATATACAATGTTACTCTACTCAATTCTTTACGTGTTTCTTAAAAATGTTCACCCCACTTTAAAAAGTCGCACATGTTAATCTTGTAGAGTTACCTGTGAAATCACGATAATCTGTTTCACATATTATATAGAAGGATAGTGCACGTATGTCAGTATCCTTCTATAGATTACAAATATTCGAATTCTGTTCTCTCCGTACAAGGTTGATACTGATATCATAGAGGTAAATGATTATTAATGCAGTATAATGCAAAACTAATTCGCAGCGTCTAACTGACGGAGAGGGGCTATCGTCTCAGTCAGTATCCCACAGTTCAGGCAACGTTCTTGCAAGTACAACCGGATGTAGCAAGCCGGAAGTAGTGTACCGGAAAACGTTTACCGGAAATGAATCAAAGAGAACAAGCAGGTTAGTTTGATTACAATGCAAATTAGAAGCATTTTCAAAATAAGACTGAATAAAACACATTTCCTCTGCATTGCTTGATCACTGTCTAGATGACGTTTGATGCTGTATAGAAAGAGACAGAAACATGTTACATTTACTCATAAGTCATATACAAGCATGGCATTTTTTAACCAAACGCATTATCACTCATTTTTGTAGCAATGTACGAAGAACTGAAAATGAAGTAACTACGCAAACAAATATTTGTCTATATTCTAATAAGTCTAACTTTTAATTATCATAATTAACATGAATTTATGACAAAGTCCCCCCCCACACACACACACAATAAATTTGAGCTACTGACCAGAGGAAAGACAGCAAGTGAAAAGTACCCTACCATCCACGCTAAGGGACTGATTATCGCTATTATAAAAGCATCCACAGCTTAAAGTGAGGGGGGGGATGTTTTGTTATGGTATCGTACGGGTTCGAACTCGGCTCGCCAGATCTAAAATCCAGAGCTCTACCCCAACTCGCGTCCTCTCCCAAGTCTACTTACTATCTCTAGAAAAAAAACATACATAGTTACCTTTCAGTGCCAGCAAGAGGTATCACTTGTTTAATCACAAGAACTCTCTTAGGAGTAATTACGACATTACAAAGTTTAAAATAAATCCAAAGTAATGGTTTCATCAGTGGGCGAACATTTACAGGTTCTTACTTGTTAATTAAGAGAATGATATAAGTACTAAGAATTTATAGCAGGGATGTTCTGGTCCAAATTGGTGGTAGATGCATGAGGTCCATGAGTTGGATGAATGAGGAGTGGTGAAACAGACAACTAATGACGGGTGTTTTAAGGCTTAGAAAGGGTATGATATGGTTCTATATACTGAGCTCAAGGCAGATGTATATAGGGCAGTTTTCGTTATGCTTTATACAGATGTTTTTAATATCCCCCAGTGTTAAAGTTGGAGTACTGGTGTGAGATGAGACTGTTCGATACGTATAAATGTTTCTGCTACAGAAGGGGAGAGGGATTCATAAGATCGGGAAATTATCAGTTTAATTTTAAATAAAGGGAAGACTGGTGGAAAGAACTTTACTATCAATAACGTCTGAGCAAGTGCGGCGTTTAGTTAAGGATAGGCGCAAGTTCAATGTTTCAGAGACGATCAAAAATTAGTGAAATAGAGTTAAAAACCTGTAACAGAGAAACTCAAGTATCCAATTATTGATTCACTGGGTTAGAGAGCGCTGGAAAAAAATTCTGTTCTGAGGGAGGAATTGGAGAAAAGCAGAGGTAGAAGAGAGAATGGAGAAAAGAAAGGCTCTAGAAACTGTTAATAAAGTTCAATGTATAAGGTGTGTTTAAATAGGTTTGTACAGTGTTAGTGTGTTGTGAAGAAAAGCAGCGGAAATTGGAGGAACGAGAAAAGATCCCTTGGAATCAAAGGTGTCAACCGTTTTTGGCAAAGAATTGATTAGTTATCTAGTGTGGAGTTAGTATTGTGCAGAAAAGCAAGTCGTTGTTGTGCGAGAGTGTTGTAGTAATGAAGGCTAGTTGTGAAACAATGAGACTGTTCAATACGTTCTATAAAACAACATTAATGACACAACCTGTATGTTAATATCACGGTAAGTGACATTAAAGACGCAAACGTGACGGTCAGTACGGTGAGTTAAGAAATGTGTAAGTACAGCTTATAAGTTTGGTTTAGTTTCTTTGTTTCAGCTTAAAGCTTGGCCTATGTAGAGGTGCGTATTTCATCGTAGTAGTCGATATGATACGTATCTAGGTACAGAAGTTTTACCAACAGTTTGTTACAAAGTTTGACAGTCTTGTCTGTAATTTATTATCTATATTACTAACAATGTCTTATTTAAGTATTTCACACTTTACAGTACTGTTTCAAATTCTCAGGTTTGATCAACTAAATGGCAGCTGGCAAGAGAAGTAAAATTTAAAAAGTTAATATCTGTCTATCTATTTTGCTATTGTTAACTTATGTTAATTTGCATGTAATGTTTTTGATTAAAGAAATGAAAACAACATGTAGTACTCAATACTCATCTTCCTTTATTGAATAATTAAGTTTTAGCAAAAATACTTTATTAGAAATTATGATTTTTTCTGTACAAAAGACTTATAATGTTTACTGAAAGCTTGACAAATTTCATGAAGGTACATAAATTGTATCGCATCGAACGATGTATCGATACACTCGTATCACGGCTTCACGATACGACACTCGTATCGTATCGCCACACCTTTAGGCCTATTGCAGACTTCTGGATTTCGGAGCTGGCGAAACGGGTTCGAATTCGTGCGATACCACAAAATATTCACGAACTTTAAACTGTGAGTGCTTTATAAGAATGACAGTCAAATCCCTTAGCGTAAATTGTGGGTGGTATGGTGCTGCTAACTTGATGTCTTCCCTCTGATCAGCACGTCACTAGGGATCGCTATCTGCTGCCGTTCCTAATGTTGAACTATTGACCAGATGGAAAGCATCAAGTAACCATCCACAATCCAGGCTGAGGGATTGGTTGACTGTTATAATCAAACTCTTTGAAATAAATCAAAATTTATTATTTTACAACTGGGAGGACTACTTTAGGTTTTTACACATTAATTATAAGACTTATTTAAAGACAATCTTATTAGAAAAAAGCTTAAAATAAATTCAATGTCCTGTTTGTTAATCACTGCTATTTAACACCCGATGGCACCTAATTCGATACGCAATAAAGTCAGCTTTGTTGTTGTTGATTTGAAATATTCGAACAAAGTTACACAAGGGCTACCTGCGTTAGCCGTCCCTATTTTGAAATTATAGACTAGAAGAAAGGCAGCTAGCTAACAGTATCCACCGCCAACTCTTGATAATTTAATCGAATAATGGGACTTAATCGCCACTCTTATATCGCGCCCAGCGCTTCAGGTGCAAAAAGCTAACCTTTAAGCCATCTAGCCCACAATCAGGTTAGGGACCGTTAAGAATCAGCAGTACCCAACGTTAACACAGCTGCTTCTAACTAAAGCGAGCTTATCTGCCACTTTTATAACGCTCAAACAATTGAATGCGTGAAACGTGTTCGGTAGCATAGTACAGGCTCGAACTTTGGACCATCTGCTTCGAAGCTCGGCACGCAACCCAAGAGGCCACACCCAGCCTTTACAATTGGTAAGGACTACTTTTCCAGCTTGTTTCGGAAATTCGCGCACAACAAATTTAATTTTGAATTCATAGCAAGAGGGAAGGCATCTAATTAGCAGCAACTCTTGGGATACTTTAATCGAATAGTGGGATTTGACTGTCACATTTATAACACATCCACAGCCTGAAGGTGCAGAGCACGTTTTTGCGGCAGCAGAACGCTAAAGTAAATTTTAAACACATATATTCGGGATTTTGTTTAATTAGAATGGTGAGGAAAACCAGTAAAAGTTGTGAAAATGCTAATAAAAGTTTTATTGCAGTACAAAACGCAGAAACCGTAGATGTTAATTAATTTAAAGTTTTAAACTAACGAAACCAGAATACACAACTTATCCTTGAAATAGCAAATAGCCAAACTCTCCCTTTTCTAGATGTTCTATAGTAACAAGAAAATCTAACGGTTTCTCTTTCTATATAAGACGTCTTGTAAACCCCGTGTTGCAAAAATTGTTTTGATTTGTTCATTGTGTGATAAACCAGGAAGTTGTATAAGTTTGAAAACTTTGGTTTCCTATATTGATTTCGTTATGATATAATACTGGAAATTACACTTCTCACTCAGAAACTTTCTTCCAGGGAAATGTAAAATAATGATTGACGGTCCGTTAAAAGATTAAGGCACAATAAGATGCTAATCTCATGACTTGTATGGATTTAAAAATCCATTAATGACATATTAAACGGCCTTAAGCATATGAAGAATGCCAGTGCGAAATAATTTATTAATATCTCATACAGAAGAGAATTGAAATCTCAATTTATTTTAAGGAGAAACTCCTATAAACAGACTCTGTGTAATTTTTAACTTGTATATAAAAGTTAGACTTGGGATTGTTTTTTTTAGGTTTTAGTTTTGACTGAAATTGATTTCTGCTTGCCACTGATTAAAAACTTGAAGAAAAAAACAAGGAACTCGAAGAAAGATAATTTTTTTACAAAGAAGTGGACATAAATTTGAAGCAAGTAAAATTTAAACTGATAGAAACGATTAAACTTCACAAAATGTCATAGAAAAAAAGCTAAATTTGTATATGCACGTGTTTAAACAACGTTCTTATATGTGCTTTACAGACAACAATGCCAAAATTTTTTACTAAATAGGGTTATCAGTCAACATCAGTCGATTCTTCTGTTTACTAATTCATCTATCTGTATCTATTCGTTATCCCCTCCATCTGTTGTCTAAATATTGATGTGAAACTACAATAGCTAAATACCAATAATCAGGTTTATTTCTATTTGTAAATAAGACTGCCATAATTTGGAAAATAAACAGGGTTCCAAGCTACTTGGTATTTCAACAAACAACGTAGACAATATTAGTTGAGTAAAGCAATCGATCACGTGCTAGTGATTTGCTAAATGACATATCATTCGAAGTGGTCTACGGAAACTAGTCAGAAGAAACAGACAGGTCCAAAAAACAACTAACAAGTGAGGTGTATATCGTATCCAAGGCCCGTTAGCTATACTTCCTGTCCATATAGTTTCAGTCATTTTTCTCTAAACTTTTTCCTGTTCTTAAACAACAGAGTAGTCGTTGGAGAAAAAAAAATACCGCTGACAATGACCATTCAAACAGCACGAATCATGTCCAGTCGCCGTAATGACCATCTTCCGTCAATCGTCGTCCGTTCTGGATTCGGGTGCTGACACCAGAGAAATTTATTTTTGTTTCCACTTTTTCGTTCTGATTTCCTTTTCCTATCTCAGCGACAACATGGTCGTTTCTGCGTTCATGAAGGCGTGCTCTGAAACCCGTGCAGCACACATGTACGTAGAGATAGATGCCGCGCTGGCATGATGACCAGCCTCAGCACGAGCTTACAAGGAATGTCCAGGACGAAACTTACAGCAAGCTCCATCAAACCGACACATCATGTCATGAAATTCAAGTATGGCTGTTGGTTGCCACCAACGTCACATCGTATTTGTGCTCCATTAGATAACTAGGGTGTAAGACTGATAGAAATACCAGCTAAGAAGGCTAGTGAAATAGACAAGAAAAACCGGTGGCGAGTGATGAGGAGAGAGGAATAGCACTCGCATTCAAGGAAAAGGGTGGAAAGCTGAAAATGACAGTAAAAGGAAAATCGTATTATTAAAAAAAAATTAAAGTGTGAAACGAAGAAGACAAGAAACTCAGGAGGACGACAGGAAAGTTTCAAGATATATATAAAACGGAAGCGAAACAGTAAAAGAAATTAACATTGAGTAATATTTTGCATTCGAGGCTAAAACTGGCATATATTCACTGACTAGCGTATTATTCTATCGCCCAAAATGCTGAGCGCATGTATTACGTTCATTACTTTCACAAATCTTTTATATAACCCTAAATACGAATACGTTGACCGAACATTTCACCATACGCAACACCTGTTATGGAAATTGGATTTTACTGGAAATATCTCAGTTCATATAAAAACAGAATCTTTCTAAGAGAACGTCCATGTAACAAAAAGAAATCTACGTGAACCACGTTTATTCAATGATGAAATTGAAAACACTTGAAATACCATTAAAACTATATCTTCAAAGTACAAATAAGGATATTTAATGATATCTGCAACACCAAAAAAAAAAACTAGGACTTATATTTTACACAATACAGATTGAAAAACTAGAAAAGCAGCAGATGGATAGGTCGACAAACGGAAATAGGCAGAAAGATAGCTTACGGTTTTTTAAAGATACTTGAATTTACCGCCGTCAATGTCGATAGATAGAAAAACTTTATTACTTTTCTCAACTTCTTTACTAACCTTGCGATAAGTAACCATTTAACATAATTATTACATACATAAAAGTAATTTGTAATTTCCATTTCCTTTGGTGTGAACACATGCACAGTTATGTTCCCGTAAGCCTGAATTTTAGATTTTAGTATATCGGCGCTATAATGTGTATGTGACATTGGAGTAATAATATTCAACTAAAACGTTATAAAACTCCATACAGGTTCATATTTAGCTGCAATAACTCAGTACTAGAAAACTTATAGTATTGTATATGTGTATGGGTGTGTAATATATATTGTCTCATTATATTCATTTTATGTTATGCTATATGTATTCCCCACACACCGTAAGTCAGTTATCGTTCAACATAAGTTTAGAGTGGTTGATTAAGTTTTTTTTATATTTATGTAGAACTTAAAACTACGAACACGTGAAATTATATATGTATATACATTTAAAAAAAACAACTTACTAATATTCCCTTTAAATACATTATTTTTACATCATGTTTGTTTTCTCTTGAATAATTTGGATTTTCTTTATAAGCTAGTATATAGTGTGACACCAAACTGATAAATATTTTCTTTTTCAACAGATTCTACAGCAGATTCATACAGAGGTACACAAGCGTATGTGTTCCTGTCCAACATTGTACGAAAAGAAATGTATATATATATATATATACTGTAGCAGGAAATAGAGATGACGGGGAAGAGAAGAGGGAGGTGGGATTAACAGCGGCCAAACCAAACACGATCGATCCCCGGTGGCTTAAATCAACATGAAGAGATACAGCTTCTAGCGAGAATGTAGATGCCAGTAGAGAAGGGTTGAAGGTGGATAAAGCGCCAGTTAGGTCGCCATTTAGCAGCACAGAAGTGCCCTTGGCTGTAATTAGTGCACGGATCGGGTGCTTAGTTTACACGTTCTGATGCCAGATCAGGTTACCTGCTGGTCATTTTAGCCTTAATCAAATGGAGAAGATAAGGACGAGCGCGTGTTATGACCAACATTCGGTTTGCAATTAGATCCTACCCTAATGGATACTTCGTGAACTTGCTTAGTTAGAAAGCCATATACTACTGTGGGCTTGTTTGCTTAATGCAAGGGAATAACAAGCGAACATGACATGGCCTAGTGTGTCCTCATTATTGAAAACTATCGTCCAGTCATTAAATCTCCACAAGATGTCAGTGTCTTCATCTATCAGGAGTGCAACACATACTGTCCTATAGTTCGTTACACATAAGTCACAGAAATAATTCATTAGGACAATGAAAGAATAGTGATGGTCTGAGAAGAAAACGATTACTTGTATATAGATGTAGCAATAAACTAGAGATGAAAAACAAACTGGCATTACAAGCCACAGATATAGACTGTCGATATATATATACATACATAGGCTGTTGTACTTTATGCTCTGAAATACATAAAACACGTGTTCGTTGAATTGAAAATCACACTCCGCTTTGAAAGTATACAGATGCTGCTGTATAGCGAGTTATCTATGGATATACACCTAGTTTTCGTACTTTCTAAGATTATAAACCAACATAAAGAGAAGACGAAAGAGTAATACTAGTAGAATCACATAAAATGCGTTTAAATTATTTTTCAGTATTGTGAGAAACAGAAAACAGCGAAAGTTATCCAGATGTGTGAATAAAAGATAATCGAAGCTAACAGTCCTGAATCTTTTTATACAGTTCTTTAGATTTATGAAAAGTTATTTACAGGTGTGAGTGTGTACATGTATATTTGTTTATTTGTATTGAGGTTTAAGTAGACATGCATATATATGTGTACGTGTAAAACATGGTTATATATTATACGTGACAAAAATAAAGCACTAAACATGTACAAACAACATCTGTACCAATATTAATATAATAAACTGGATTTTATAGAATTGTTTGTATCTGTAGAAGAGAGGGGGGTTTTATACTGTTTTTCTAAACTTAAGTGTTACAGCTAAAGACCTGTTTTCATTCATGTATTTTTCTCTAGTTCCCTGCTTTTCCGTTTTCTTTGTAAAATGTGTGTCATGGAGATCATAACGGAACGTTAATATATGCAGACCAAAAGACGATATAGAATTTTTGTTAAGTTTCTACTAAATAGTGTGACAGTCGAGATAGCAAGTATTGCTAACACACATGTGATGAAGAAATGTGACTCCAGATTTCCTACATACTATACATCTTACTTAGTCTGAAGAAGTTTGAAGACAGAAGGCTGGGGGGAAGGTGGAGGAAAGAGGGGGGTACAGCATAGATAAGACAAGAAGAGATGGTACTCATTCGGAAGTCGCTTTCTAGCCGCAGATAACCATGAACAGGCAAAGCAATCTAGTCTATCTCGGCCAGCACGTACTTCCATAACATTTCTTGCAGGTCTTAACTAGTTGACTATATCTATCTATATTGCTGCCTGAAAAATAGAACGAACAAAGAATAAATATAGAAGACCTCGAGAACAAAACGGGGATATTTCTTACTTTTTTTTAATAGTTCTTCATAAAACAGAAGTACATTTAGCAAACAAGCTATACACAGAACATAACAGTCGTAACTGCCAATTTCTTGGGGGAATGTGTGTGTGTGTATGTATGTGTGTGTGTATATATATATATATATATATATATATATAGGAAGGTATTTAGAATTGTATAGAAAGAATAATTATGTCGACGACTTAATGGTAGCCTCGAAATATGAAGTTCAATTAAGAAAGAATGAGAGTGCTTCCTTTAGTTCCGGTTCTGAGCATAAATGAAAAAAAAAAAGTTTTCTATAACTCATGAAAGAAATGGACATATACAGGAACAGAGAGAGTAAAAAGATCATACACAAAAGCCACTGACCACAACCACTAAACTCTTTTCTTATAGGAAACAAAAACAGTAACAGTGTATAAAACGAAACTGTTGGAAATTCTTAGAGTAAAATGCAACTACCTACCAAACCCCACTAAAATAAAAGAACTATTCATTTATATAATTCATATCTTACGAGGTCTTTCATCCATCTATCTATAAAAGAATATTATACTTTGTTTTACACGAAGCCTCTTCTAGGTATCCAGTTAAATAAAACAGTTTCTTCTGGTTGTCCAGTTAAATAAAACAGTTTATTCTGCTTATCCAGTTAAATAAAACAGTTTATTCTGCTTATCCAGTTAAATAAGACAGTTTATTTTGCTTATCCAGTTAAATAAGACAGTTTCTTCTGGTTGTCCAGTTAAATAAGACAGTTTATTCTGCTTATCCAGTTAAATAAGACAGTTTATTTTGCTTATCCAGTTAAATAAGACAGTTTATTTTGCTTATCCAGTTAAATAAGACAGTTTATTCTGCTTATCCAGTTAAATAAGACAGTTTCTTCTGGTTACCCAGTTAAATGAGACAGTTTCTTCTGGTTACCCAGTTAAATGAGACAGTTTCTTCTGGTTACCCAGTTAAATGAGACAGTTTCTTCTGGTTCTTCAGTTAAATAAAACAGTTTCTTCTGGTTACCCAGTTAAATGAGACAGTCTCTTCTGGTTACCCAGTTAAATGAGACAGTCTCTTCTGGTTACCCAGTTAAATAAGACAGTTTCTTACTATTATTAAGTTAAATAAGACAGTTTCTTATTATTATTAAGTTAAATAAGACAGTTTCTTCTGATTATTCAGTTAAATAAGACAGTTTCTTATTATTATTAAGTTAAATAAGACAGTTTCTTCTGATTATTCAGTTAAATAAGACAGTTTCTTATTATTATTAAGTTAAATAAGACAGTTTCTTCTGATTATTCAGTTAAATAAGACAATTTCTTACTATTATTAAGTTAAATAAGACAGTTTTTTCTGATTATTCAGTTAAATAAGACAGTTTATTCTGGTTATTCAGTTAAATAAGACAGTTTATTCTGGTTACCCTGTTAAATGAGACAGTTTATTCTGGTTACCCAGTTAAATGAAACTGTTTCTTCTGGTTATTCAGTTTTACTAAAATTAACCTTTCAACGAAAACTTCGAGAGATAAATGTGAACAGCCTACCCAAAATAACGTAATATGCTTTGTATGTGTGTGTAATACAACAATGATATAATTTTGCTAAAGAAAATCCAACAGACAATAAAACATACTATGATGATTGGTTTACAGGAACTGTTTCATTACTTATAAAAACCAACTAGAACAACTAAATAAAACTAATTTTATTTATGAAAACTTTATTTCCAATAAAAAGAAATCGCACCTTCTACAGCACCAGAGCCATGCATGGCTTAATAGATAACATGCAGGGCTACGGATGTCAAGGTCTAAAGTTAAACCCATGATATGCCGCTGGGCATTTTCTGACCTTTAACCTATGTGTAACACATAGTGCGATCAGGTATTAAAACACTAACATACTATACATTTAGAGTATAACACTCCTTGATCAAAAACAAAAATACTAAGCAACAAGAAACATCATCATCAACACTTTCCTGGCCCTGTGTTTGACTACATACACATAACCCATGTGTTGTGGGGTTTTTAAACCCAGTAAAACGATTCAGTTTTAATTATGATATATATTATCGCAATTCAAAACAACAATGCAAAATTTAAACGTAACAAGAGCGAATCTTATGTAAAAGCTTAAATCCATCTCATTTCTTAGTTGACGTATTTTTCCAAGGTGAGCTCAAGTGTGTAAACATGCCGCGACTAGTTAAGTAAATCATAATAAAATCACAGCCATCAGTAAAAGAAATTAAGTAAAATACAAATCGTCCCTACTAGAATCAAAACTTGTCTTTTATTGGCCTGTCAGCTAAAAACATAACATCAATAAGAACGCCGAATAACAAAATGGACGATAGAAAAGAACATTATTCGGGATATGTCACGGTCAGCGACAACGAAAAACAAACGTTATCAAGGACTGAAAGACATCTCGTTCTTGGACTTAACTCCCTCGACATTTATTCAAATTTTACAATACGCACTTCAACAATATGCACAATAAGAAAAAGTATAATACGTATAATACAGCAGGTTGTTGTTGTATTATGATAAATACGGTCGTGTCTCCTATTCTTATAGGTTGAAGTAGCCGTTCGATATATTTGCAGACTCACTAGCATTTTGTTGTTCCAACTGTAAGTCAGTAATGCAGAGGAAAAAATGAAGGTTTTATAACGATAAATACTTCTCTTCAGAATAACGTAACAGGGAGTAAAATAATAAATCATGCATATGTTTCAACGTAATAATATTTTTTTCTACTTAAAACAATTCTTAGAAGGTGATGGACTGAGAGACTAAAAGTTATATTTAAATATCTGAATTCAAAAGGGTTGATCTGTTAACACTATTTTGTGTAACTTTATAAGGCTAGGTCTGAATTAGAGCCATCTTAAGCATGCGTATTTTGCTAAGCCTTTCTTTCCTCACACTTCACTGCAAACACGGCTGCTGCTGTGATCGAACTTGTTTAGAACATTTAAATTAACTGAGGATTTCTCGACAAACAGCTACCGCACTTAGCTCTACATCTGAATTTTCTAACTTATTTAATACACTACTACTGTGTGTTTGTCTGTTGGATTTTGCACAAAACTACACAAGTTGAATTGATAGACTAGAAGAAAGGCAGCTAATCAGCACCACCAATCGGCAACTCTAGGGCTACTCTTGTCAGACCGAAAAGTTGGAGTTGAATGTCACTCTCATAACGCACCCACGACCTCAAAGTGAGAAGCGCGATTTTCTTTTCTTTCTTTTTTTTTTTTTGGTAACGGGACGCAAACTACGGAATGTCACTCTCATAACGCACCCACGACCTCAAAGTGAGAAGCGCGATTTTCTTTTCTTTTCTTTTTTTTTTTTCGGTAACGGGACGCAAACTCCGGAACACCAGACTCATAGTCTGGTATGTAACCAATGAACCACGCTCGGCTCTTAACACTACTGTATTTATACTTTCCTCGCCTGAATAATCACCGAAGTGCAAAATGTACAAAGATCTCGATCCTAACGCGCCTCACATATAATACACGCGTTTATTAGCCAATGTCACCCTAACTATTTGCCAATTCTAAGAATTTTAATTAAAGGAAATTATTTTTATCCGTTTCTTTGTCAACGTCTTATTTCACCTTTTCTTTGATGTCCCACCTACTTTTAAATTATTTCTCCTGTCTCTTTATAACCAAAATTTGATTTTCATATGTTGCTCTCATAAAAAAGGCATGCTATTTTTTCAGTATCGTCAATTTAACCTTTCGATTTGTTTTGTTAGTTTGAAGTTAAGCACAAAGTTACACAATGGACTGTCTGTGCTCTACCCAACACGGGTATCGAAACCCGGTTTCTAGCATTGTAAGTCCGTAGACATACCGCTGTGCCACT
>NW_013665695.1:467296-528964 GCF_000517525.1 Limulus polyphemus | reverse complement strand
GGGGGGGCTTGACCTTTCGAAATATTGTTTTATTCAGTTCTTGGTTTCCATTAATTATTCCAGGCAAAATTCTATCAACTTTTGAGTTTTTGTCTTCTGCATGCAGGTCAAATATCAACTCGATGTAAATGTTTATATCCTTGCTATTCTACTTCAACTAACTCGGATTTTATATTCTAATTTCATGTTAAAGATATACTATTAATTTTAACTGCATAAAGAAAACTAAAAACAATTTGTTTGCATTAGTACTTAAGCATTATGAAGTAAACCTAACCTAAAACACGCAGACCTAGCTAAAATAACATTAGTTTCAAAATATTCGCGCATGTGATAAGCATCTCTAATTCTGAGCAATAGACCAGAGAAAAAGCAGCTAGTGAACAGCACACTTATCGCCAATTGATGGGCTACTCTTACTTGCGGAACATGGGAATATGATTGCCATAATGCATCTACAGCCTCAAAGTATAGGGTGCGTTTTTTGCGGATACGGGATGCGAACCATGAATCCTTAGATGCACAGTCCAGGCACATTAACTACTAAGCCATGCCCGGTTCCTAACATAGCATCACAATTACACGAACCTTTATAATAGATAACTTATATTAGAAGCTAAATTATTAATTTATGCCTAACCCATATCTGCTATGCATTGGAAAATTGTGTAGGGTTATTGGATGTAAGCCTGAAAATACCTTTAACAGTAAAAATATAAAAATGATGACGTAATGAACTTTAATCATATAAAGTTTTAAGCATTTTGACACATTTACTTTTCAATTTGATTAAGACTTTACCATACGATATTTTGTATTTTCAACCTGAACGGCACGAACTTCGAACTTTGCACTCTACAAGCCTGTACACTAACCACTAGATCACATCTGATCCGATTACTTTATAGTAAGGGCTTTCACAGTAAACTTAGTATCTGCCTTGAATTTGAATTCAAATAGGTTTCTCTGTATCCTTAAATACAACCTAACATAAAAGGGAGTACTCGAAATAATTATGAAAACACACACACAAGCGATAAATATATAAGCCACAAACAACGAGTAAGGGCACCCAGATGGTAAATTTATTAAGGATACAAAACATTATCATAAAACGTGAGCCCTTTGTTTTATACAGAGCATTACAGCTGTTTCTGTGCCATCACATAGTTTATCGGTGTATGACTGTGGGGTATTATTCCAACTGTCTTGTATTCGTCTCCACAGTTCAGCCAAGTGTTTGTCCTTCTTTTAGCCTTCTGAGTTTTTACACAAGCCTATACAGTCTCAAGAAAGTTTATATGGGGACTTTGTACAGGTTAGTGTACGATTGTGAGTGTTCTATTAGCATATTTGATGTATGCTTGGATTCTTGGGACTTGCTCCAAAAAGAGTCCTTGATTGAAGAGTCGTGTTTCTGAGGGAATAGCATGATGGGTCAGAATTGGCCTGTACTTGTCAGTAGTCAGGGTGCCATTAATTTAGTGCAGATCACCAACACTGTTGGCTGAGATGTAGCTCCAAACATGGCCTTATCCCCCACGAAGCTTCACTGTACACTGACTATGATACTATTCTCCTCATTTCGCTGTCAAACAAACTGTTGTTTCCAAACAATTCCAACTTGTAAAGAACAAGCATCTCTAGCTTTGCTTCTTCCATTATTTGTGGTTCAATGCCAATTCCAACTTTTCAGCCTGGCTACCTTTGCTTAGCATTAAGACCACTTTATGCTAATATCGATATTATTGTTCTCTGGGTAACATTCACAACTGTGTTTACAGGATTTTTTACTCAAACGTTGTTTATCTCGCAAAGAACATACTCTAATAAACTTAAAATCACTATTGAAGAGTTTCCGTTTTCTCCCTCAGCCACTTCTATTATGAATAGTGCCAGTTCTGCGTATCCTTTTCCGAGACTTGCATGCGGAAGCTATGATTGTAATTCATATTACTACTACTACTACTGGGTATAGTATGACTGCCTGTAATTTTATAACCTTTATACTGATGTGGCACATCCTGATTGGTTGTATGTGACTGTTCGTTTTCATAGGATAACTGGTTGGCATTCTTGTAATGTCTTTTTTATACACTTTTAAGTCACCATTTCCACAACTGTTTCCATTACTGTAGGTTTACTAGAATTGTAGGATTAGCTAGACCTTAAATATTTGTAGTGTTAACATACATGTAAATCCAATTTTCATGTACGTGTTATGTACATTTAATGCTGCTGTTGCTAATTTCACATAATTTACTCATATTAAATGTTCGGCTTTACCATGTTATCCTAACTATAAATACATATACGTATATATATATATATATATATATACGAGTAAACCTCCTGCTAGTGCTACGTGGGGGAGGTGATGAGAGCTAACTGCAGGTATTTAGATAAGACATGACGTAGTTTAAAAGAAGATGCACCTGCTGTAGAACTACTGATGAGAGAACCATACACTGACTGACAAACCAGAAATGGCAGCCTACTGTTTGTTGTGACGTCTGAAGAACAGTTTAAATAATGGTGTTAGTTGTTGAACGTAGCCCAAGAATAGCTATTCCCAGCCTCTCTTGCTAATTTTACTCCTTCTGAGGATGAAAATAGTACAGACTATTCTAGACATCATGATGGCAACCATTTTGAGGGCCTAAATGATACCTATCTGACCAAATTAAGTGACTTGGAATACGTTCTGAATAAATTACATTACCAGCGGATTTTAGTAAAGTTTCACATTTTCGATCTCTTAAACGTTAGTAGTTATGAAATATACATGTTCAACTACCTAACAGTCAGTTAAGCGTTAACCGCCAGATTTCTAAAAATTTTACACTACTAATGCTACAATGTACCTATAAATACCTATAGCTATGTTGCAGTTAAATTAACAATATGTTTTAAACGTAATTCAAATATATTACTTCAACATAATTCTTTGGGTTAATGGATAAGAAAAAAGAAAACGAAAAATTGAAACATCATTTAATAAATTGATAAACCCAGAGAGAGAGAGAGAGAGACAAAATCACGCGTCGACTGGTTAATGGACTGAGTTTTAAACATGATAGACAGATAAGCAAAGAGTTACATATGTTTAAACAAACAAACAGTAAATATTTTAGGTTCTAAACATGTTGTTTATACATCGAAGTAGAAATGATATCCAAGACAGATGATTTCAAACCAAAAATGGACAGATAAGTTAGACTTTGACGAACAATTCCAGAATCTAATATATATATTTATGTAATATACCTAAAGTGTAGGACAGAGTAATCAAGATACTCTTCAGTGTAAATAATCAGGACAGACATACATGGCTTTCTCTTTAAAAGCATCTGACAAGTTTATTTATTGAAGCATTCATTAAACCTTGAGTAACTTATCGTTTGACTGATATTAAATATCTATACAAAAAATCTTTAAAGTTGTGCTTGATACGTCTCGTTCTAATATAAAGGTTTCAAACTGTATCCCACTATATATATATAAAACTTTACATGTTATCTTACCACTATAGCCTAAGACTAAACAAACCTGTTGTTTAATATAGTAGGGTAAGTTTGAAGCCATATCTTTGCTACTTCTGCCACATCTGTTTTCTTGTTGTTGTTTTTGTTTGTACAGTATTAGGTTTTATGGAAAGCTAGCACGTTTAGGTGGAAACAATGTGAATGTTTCGCACATTATAACTGTAAGTTGCACACCTGTACATCGGCATAAACGCGGGTCAACAAGGTGTAAAGCAGAATTTTCTTTTATTTAGTTTCCAAATTTATGTGTCATTACATGCACATGTCTAACGTTTTGTTTACAGATTCTTATGAAAATCAGTGTAAAAATTAGTATTCAATAAACAATCCAGTTTGTTGTTATAGCCGTTAACTTTAAAGACCTTTGGCAAAATTTTGTAACTAGTGTTAATGGGGAAAGGCGGTGTATTAGCGTTCCTGTAATAAATACAACACAGTAAGTAGCAAACTGTAACCAATAAATATAAAGAAATTGATTTTCTCAAGTTAACCCTAGTGTTAACCAAAACACGTAGGTAGGCGTTTAGTGTCGTCTCTTAGTTGTTTCCAAATCCTATCATTTATAATAGCTCAGCAGCAAACCGTAAGTGTACAACAACAAGCATAAAGAAACTGATCTTCTTAACTCTAGTGTTAACCAAAACACGTAGGTAGGTGTTTAGTGTCGTCTCTTCGTTTCTTTGGTGTTTCCAAATCCCATCATTTAGAATAGCTCAGCAGCGAACCGTAAGTGTAAAACAACAAGCATAAAGAAACTGGTCTTCTTAACTCTAGTGTTAACCAAAACACGTAGGTAGGTGTTTAGTGTCGTCTCTTCGTTTCTTTGGTGTTTCCAAATCCCATCATTTAGAATAGCTCAGCAGCGATCCGTAAGTGTACAAGCATAAAGAAACTGGTCTTCTAAACTCGCTCCCCAGTGACACAGCGGTATGTCTGCGGACTTACAACGCTAGAATTCGGGTTTCGATACCCGTGGTGGGCAGAGCACAGATAGCTCATTGTGGAGCTTTGTGCTTAATTACAAACAAACAAACATATAAACTCTAGTAGGTAGGTGTTTAGTGTCGTCTCTTCGTTTCTTTCTTGAACGATTGCAGAAATAACATAGGCCTGCGAAGTTAAACTTCATAAAAGTTGTTTTGGTTTTAATAGCGGATTTTCCATAATCCAGCTACACCGATTTCGAAAATAATATTTTTTTTCTATCACGTAAGAATTTTTTACAAATCGGGAAAGAAAAAAAAATCTTACTTAGATCAAATTATTATTTCATTTACCACAATGAACATTTTTTATTATTATGTTTGTTAACAAAAATACAAACAAGCTGAAGAAAAAGGAGGAACATTGATGTCAAATGAATATGCATCCTCGTTCATCCTAATTTATTTGTGAAATCTACATCTTTTAGTCTCAAAACTACGTGTTGTGCTCTTCCTTTTATGTATTGCGTTTTGTGGAAAATCTGTACGTGTTGGAGAAAAATTGATATCATTTTCGGATTCAGCGTAAAGGAATTACTGTAGAACATGTAAAGAATTCAAGACAATAAAACCATCGCAGGCCTGTGTAATTAATCACATTTTACTTGCATGTTTGATCTGTGTAATTAAGACATGTAAAAAACAAAGCAGCAGGTAATATTTTATAAAAAAAAATTCTACGACTATTTACTTGAAAGAGTAAGAAATGATTCAATATTTCAATTAAATATAACCTAGTTACCGTTTCTACTATTCCTCACCTTTTCATCTTCATAATCACACTTCTTTTCCTCAGTACCTTAAACCAGAGTATCTTCGAGTGGCATGAGATATATACAAGCGTATTCACACCACAAGTTGCTTTGGCTTATCAGTCGGTGTCACGTGTAAATCGCACTTCCAGTAAACAACACAAAACGAAAACAATAGAGCCATTGCAAGATACAGGCTAAATTACGGCGGCACATACATAACCCGTCTTACCTCAGAGTCAATCGTTATGAAAACTTAACCTTTAATAGCAGAAGATGTCAAGTTCTCTAAGCACAATAAAAATCATCCTTTGTGAAGGACAGAAGGTGCTTGTCAGGCAAAGGCTATAAGGTAAAATAGTAGTCAACATGCATCAGTACATACGGTTACTTTTGTCAATATAATTTGAGGTTATAGTTTATTAAAAAAATAATGAATACATTTTAATCACAATTGAGGTTGGCGCATTACAGGAGTTACAAGGCAAATAAAATTCATTCTTAACTCATTGAGCTGAGACTCGAAGCACGATTTTGTGGTACAAAATATCACCTTTTAAAGGGAAAACAATTTTCATTTAACTTCAAAATTTTCATTTATTTTAATGTTTTAAGTATTTTTAAAAACTTTCTTGTATAACACAAAAAAATTGCAGCAATAAGAGAGAGTATAATCTACAGTTCAATAAGAAAACAGTAACGTTTCGTTAGTGTTTGGTTCCCAAACCCCTTATTCTATAGTACACTAACTTTTCATCTTCTTTTATTTAGCCCACAGTGGCTCAGCGGTATGTCTGCGGACTTACAACGCTATAAATCGGGTTTCGATACCCGTGGTGGGCAGAGCACAGATAGGCCATTGTGTAGCTTTGTGCACAACTACAAACAAACAGTCTTCTTATTTTTATTTAGCCCACAGTGGCTCAGCGGTAAGTCTGAAAGCTTATAACGCTAAAAAATCGGATTTCGATTCCCGCAATGGGCACAGTACAGACAGCCCATTGTATAGCTTTGCACTTAACAACAAACAATCTTTTTATTTTGCTCGATAATGATTTTACACCATAAAAGTTGCTGCTATTCATAAGCCAAAAGTTTTCCTCAGCCTTTAAAAAGGTGTAATATTACATCTTCAATATCGTGCAAAACGCCTGCTCAGAAAAATATGTCTCTACAATTCGTAATATAGCTGTTAGTCACAGAATCCCTCGATGTCATGTTGATATAAAGATATGTTCTTAATGAGTCAAAAATACAACTTCTGTGTTATGTTCTTTTTTTTAATTTCTTGCACTGTTCACATGCGGATTTAGAATCGATCCATCAACCGTCAAATTCTCGCTGGGTTTGATCGGAAGAACATCCTGTAAGCTGTGCCTCTAGTATTTTAATAAAAACAGAAAATAACATCAATAGTAATCTATTTTTTTTACCTCCTGTAAGACTTTGTTTTTGGTTTTTAAGAAAATACTCAGTGAATGGAACTTGATTTTGAATAGTAGACCTGCTTGAAAAATGGTTGAATGTTTCCATTTATTACGATTACAATAAAATGCGCGATTTTCTAAAACCTAAATTATCGCGTTTTCCCCAATCACGACACAATACAATAAAGAAACGGAACGGCATAGGTTGTAAACGCAAAAATATCAGCATGCGTTATATAAAAAAATAATTTCCTTCACTGTCAGACTTTTTTTCTCTTTACCTTTTAAGTTCACGGGTTAACGAAAATTTTTAATTCAAAACCGGTAGCTTATATCTATTAGCATTTTTAATAACATTCTATAGAGGTAAGACTTTTCAAATTTTTTGAACTTATATACAGTAGCTCGACGTTTTGGTCCATCACTTTCCTTCAGTTTCGTATTAGAATAAAGGAGGGAAAAAAAGAAATCCAGTGAGGATTTTAAAAGAAAATGACTTTAAGAGAGAGAGAGAGAGAGCTTTATCGACAACAGCATAAACGTCTTAAAAATTACGATATACATGCATCTATGATTATATCTGGGATCAATATTTCCAGCCTAAACGCGTTTAATAATGACATCTTACATATTTTCGTCAGTCCTCATTCAAGTGATTACCTTCCCACTGAATAGCTCAGATCGTTTATTTCTTTTTCCCCTTATTTTTTAAGGCACTCTCCGAGACTTAATGGTATATTGATGGCCCTGGATAGTGAGGTACTTGCTCTCGGGATTCTTAGTGCGGTTTTTTCTACGTGTGCGTATGATATGACTCGAGTGAAAGACTCATGAAAGTTAAGCATACAAGATTGGATAGTAATCACACAAAAATCCGTTGGTGCCTTAAATTCTATTTCATCTCAGCGAGCGCAGAGACTTCTTAAAATGTCATTACACACACTCAACGACCGAAGTACTAAATGTAAATATATAAACTGTAAACGCACACGTACACATTGATAAACGTCAATTTGATGTGTAGAAGCATACATCTAGAGTTTTTATTTCGCTAACAGTATTATACATGATAAAGAGAAAACTGTATTCTTGTAAAGTTTTAGAGCCCCTTTTATGACTATATATATTTTTTGATTTTTATTGTTCTTTGTGTTAGTTTTATAAAAAGTATTTTATTACATTAGTGTGAGACTTATTTCATTAATTATTTAACGTGAAAACAACAAATCATTTCACCTTATAACGACTAGTATGTAGATATACAGGTAAATATACCCATCATAAAACCATTATATGAAAAGATACATCAGGTGGTGAACTATTACTATTGTTTACATGTCAACACCTGCATGGTGGAAACTCCCAAAAAATAAAAATGTATTATTATCATATAGGCATATATAGCTAAATTTCAATAACTATTTATTAATTTTGTTTCAAAAAATCATATAATTGATTCGAATTTTCGTCTTTAAAAACTAGACAAATGAAACAAATCTCATTTGCATTTTTTTTTACTATACTGAATCATTTTAGAAGTATTATTAGTTGAATAAATGATTACAAGTCATTAAGTGTAAAAATAAGTTAAGTCCAGGTCAAATTACTTGGAAATCTCAGCAGCGAGACTTTAGAGATGTACCGTTTGCAACAAACATCCTATCTACATAATCTATCTATTAAGACACTGATAGATTTTATTTTTATTAATTGCGTATATAAAGTATTGTGCATCAAATACTAGTGACTCAGTAGATACTAATTATGTTTATTAATTCCCTGCAATGTAAATGTGAGTCACTAGTAAAATATGTAAACAAAGCCAAAATGATCGTAGGTAAGATCCCCTGAACACAACTCATAATCTAGTCATTAATATGAAATAAAATCGTTGAAAAATAAATAAATAAATTTATATAGCAATATATTACGTATTTCAATATTTCGCCACGAGTTTTGAAATACACATTATGACATCTGAATAAGTAATAATTTTATTTTGAATGAGAAAAATTACAATTATTTTAAACTCGATTTAATATTTTTTAACCTTTACGTGTTCCAGTTTTAATCTAAGAGAGAGAGAATATAAATATCAAGACATCCAATGAAGTAGAAGATAAACTTTTGGCTTTTTGTTTTTCAACGCAGTAAATCATTTCTGCGATAGGAGAAATTTGATGGAAATTTTAAGTCTCTGCCTAGTATACAAGTTATAATAAATATGATGCTGAAAAAAAAAAACGCTTGAAAAAATACTTCTATGTGAAGACCGGTGTATTTGCTATTTAATCAGAGTAAACAAGATAATGACATGTCACAACTTATTCGTGACGAATAAACACTTAAAGACGACTGTAGACTTGCGGCTTCACATGGCGGCTTCACTTTCACAGAACTTCACACACACACACACACACACACACACATATATGTTCTTGAGGACAAGAGAAAACATTCCGCTGCAACAAGGAATGAAAACATCGGCTCTTTTGAATTTGAAGTTAACTGAAGTTTGAGAGTAACGGATGAGAACAGCTGGCATGGGCGCTAACTGGAGCTTGTTGTGGTTGTCAAGTTCGTGTTCATGATTACAGGGTCTTATGGCAGAGGTGATATCTCCTGCACATTATGAACTCCAACGGACAGGATTGTGGCAAGATACTAGATGGTGAAAAAGAGTAAGGGATTTCGTGAAGGAAGCTCTGCTGTCATTTGACGTTTAAACTAGTGACGAATTATCGGCGCACGTGGCCAAGTGGGTTTTGTTTTTTGTTGTTGTTGTTTTTTACGTCAAGCAGGCAAAACTCAGGATCACGCCTCAAGAAATACAGACTTTACATGTAGCACATGTATAGACCATATGGTGAAAGTTTTTTTTACAAAAAAGAGAAAAAAATCTTGACCATGCGGAATGAACGAGAGTGACTAAAGACTTTCTCTTTGCTTGTCAGACACTCTCCTAGCGGTGGATTTTGTAAGTAATATTCTTACTTCGTACATTAAATTCTGGATAACAGCGGCGTCGAGTGAGCAGTATAGGCTATCATATCTTATATGTAAACACCACGTTACGAAGATTCATATTACAATATGGTATGAACTGTGATTACAGAAATAACAACTCTGTAACATCTTAGAGATTACAGATACATGAATATTCATAAGCCTAAATCCAATATGTAAGCTATCCACTTATTCCTCTGCCCTGTCCACCATGATATCGAACTTGCATTTTTATCTTAAGCCTCGCGTGGCAAGCACATTGAGATCACGAAAACAATGGTTGTCTGCATTTATTTGCAAAAATCAGAAGGGTGGTCAAATTTGATAAGCTTGATCAAATAATTCCTGGAAATTTATTGACGGTTTAGAAAGCTATAAGAGTCCATTTCAGTCGCCTGCTAAGTGATTTTCTAGATATAAAAAATATAAAATACTTTATCTTACTGAGAAATATTCAAATGCAAAGAATAACTATCGGTTCAGTCGAAACAAAAAGAATGCCCGAAACTTCCTCTTATTTGTAATTTATTATTGATGCTGAATAGAAACCTACATGTTATACGCCTTAAAATCATTTCGAATCTGAAATACGTGGTTATACACTTATATAATCTTACCTGTCACAAAAATAAAATCTGATCAAATTTTATATTTCATAGAATCTACTCAACTCTATTTCGTCCACAATGTTTTTTTAAAATGTTGATAACAACCAGTAGGAAGTGTAATTACTAAAATATTGTAGAAAAATTGCAAAAACTTATCGAATTACTGAATTCTTAAATATATAAATAATAAACAATTTATATGTATGTCATATCATATGCGAGCAGAAATAAAATTTTCTTGACACAAATTAGTCAGACGAAGGAAAATAAATGTCATCTTTATACATATAATATAAACAGATAGGCAGCTAACAGATGTACTTCTTCGGTGAAATACCGTTACTGTATATGTTATTATGATACACGGATGTACTTTACTCGTGTTTTAAATCGTACACTGAACTACAAATCTAATGAATTATCTCAAGAAAGAACGCGACTCCCGACATCATGCTGTGTTGTTAATTCTTGCCCAAAAAATCCGACTTGTAAATGACTTAAAATGAAATTATAACAACTGAAATGCATTTGTTTAATATGGTTCACATCAAAATACTCGTTGTGCATGAAATTTGATGATATAAAGCATAAAATTGTCCTTTACTTTCACTCATGGGTTCATAGAAATTTCTAATAAAATTCTCCGAAAAAAAAAAGAAAAAAGATTTAAATCCAGTACTTCAAATCAAGCTAAACACAACCGATACTTAATGTGAAAGTATAATAGTATTTTAACCAATTGTTTGTTTTGGATATTTCGTACAAAGCTATCTGCTTATTTTGAACTTACAAACAAGTTAGTAACAACACCCAGCGACAGCTCTTGGGCTGCTCTATACTGTCGAATGGGGTGGGGTGGGGGGTCTGTTTCTCTTATAGCGGAGCGCGTTTTTGCGACAATATGTTTTGAATTATAAATCCTCAGAATTAACAATCCGGACACACTAACAATTAGGCCACACCTTACCCTTTAAATTATGGTAATTTATGTTATGAAACTAACAGTGATAAAAAACCGAATTTGTAATTTACAAGATACATAAAGTAAGACAACAATCATTCCTTTTCAACTCATGAAATACCACTTCTAACTTTCCAGTGTTTCACTTTAATATCTTATACGGTTTATAAAGCAAAACAAAATAAAAATTCTAAATTAGTTGTAACAATGAAATACTGAACTAGTTTAATATAACTTTACCTGACTGGAAGCTAAAGTCGAATATCTTTTAACACTTTTTTTTTCAGATTACGTTAAATAGGTTTTATTCAGAAGTCATAGGAAAAAATTATTTCAAAATATTAAAACTTATAATAAAAGTCTTATTTCTTTTAAGGTCTTAAAAAGACGCATTTTAATATATTTTAGTAAGTTATGCACAATATACAAATGTATTCATATTGTAAAAAAAATGGCATCTTAATTAATCAAAACTAAAAATCATGTATATTTGTGCAAACGTTAGTTTCCTGTTGGCACATAGGTGTCGCCACATCTGCATAGCAAAGAAGGCGTGATTTAGCTACTGCATGTTTGTTATCAGCTTTAGAACACGCTTATGAGATTGTGCAATTACACTGTATATTAGGAAGTGAGTCAAAAGTGAAGACCTCACTGAACGAGGCGATATAGGGAAGTAGTTTCTATGATTAAAAAGAAGAGGTTAAAATTGAAATGGATAACTGCATTTGCCTCATTCAATCTAATTTTCTGGCAAATAGAGGTTACGAAGCTCAACGATATAAGGAACTAAAAAGTCAATGTGCAAACTCTGCAGTAAAAATTATTGGATTAATTCTCTACATGTTGTTTATTACATATATCTCTGTAGTGCAACACCCAATTTTGGAAATTTTTTTTCGTTTACTCTTCAGCTAAATGTGGATTTCTCTGGTAAATTAATTAAACTTGGCCTCTCTGGGACTGTATATTTATGGCACTTAAGTTTTGGTTTTTATGGTAAACTGATTACACTTGATCTTATATGAGACTGTATGCGAAGATTTAACGAATTTTTTACGATTAAATTCACCTTTCATAACATCTTTTTCATTTCTAATATTTGATATTTTTCACTTCCAGCATCTTACGCGACATATGAGTAAAAGCCAGGTCAAAGACACCTAAGGTTCAAACATTATCATTCTTAATTTAGAGCTGCTAACCAGATAAAAGTGTAACCAGTCAACAACACCTGCCACTTACAAGGCTACTTACTATTAACCGAATAACTAGATTGACTGTCACAGTTATAATCCTCTCAACATTGAAAATGCAATACGTGTTCAGGTGTTAGTGGCATATTGTGACTCAAACCTAAGATCGCACGGTATTCAGCCCGGTACGCTATCCACTAGCTCACATCTGGTCTTCTTATAACTACGACAAACGCTCTTCTTCAAAATATTTGAAACCATCTTATCAGTTAGTTTAGCCAGTCAGGTACTGAACCTTTTAAATCCTTTTAATAACTTGGCCAGAGTTGTAATTTCTATCAAATCGAGTCACTCAATATTGTAAGTAGTTTGCACTTAATAAGATATCATATTTCTTTCTTTAAGCTTAAAAGCTACACGCAAAGCTACACGAGGGCTATCTGCGCTAGCCGTCCTAATTTAGCAGTGTTAGACAAGAGGAAAGGCAGCTAGTCATCACCACCCACCGCTAACTTTTGGGCTACTCTTTTACCAACGAATAGTGAGACTGACCGTCACATTATAACGCACCCACGGCTGAAAGGGCGAGCATGTTTGATGGGACGGGGATTCGAACCCGCGACCCTCAGATTGCGAGTCGAGCGCACTAACCACCTGGTCATGCCGGGTCTCCTCTCAAAATACCAACCAGTATTCATCGTAATCAGAAGAGTTACTGGTAACCGAATAAAAATAAAAGAAAGATGACTTTAAAACAATCTTCCATCACAAACGTTTTATAGCTCTCTAGATCAGTAGCTACATACACTACCGAGTTTTTAAACACAAACTTGAAACAAATACAAAATCTGCCACAGAAGCACGCGACTATTGTAGCGCTAGAAACAGTTAACAATAACTCTGCCAGCCCACGCACCCAGGCAAGGACTTCGCTTTAAAACACACTTTAATTAACTACTTGAATATATAAACTTGAAGTTAATAAGTGCTGGTCTATCAAATAAAGAATAACGAAACGACATAAAAAACATGCAATACAGAATTAATGAAATTACTTTTAATAAAACATTTTCTGGTTTGATTGATCCATCGTTAATTTTTATCTTTCTCTAGTGTTACTTCTTGAGTTTCATACATACTTTTGAGACACATTTAGATTATGTCTTAACTATAACTGGTTGCTGATATGGTTTTGGGGCGAGTCATGACGCCAGACCAAAGACTGAGAAGGTTTTTCAAAGTTAAACATTATTTTAACCAAGCTTTGTTACATTTACCATATTGTGGTTGTGGAGGTTGTAAAGCAAATATTGCTTAAATAGAATAATAAAGTTATAAACATATTTCCTCGTCTACAAAATGCATGTGTATGTATAAAATGTACAGACGTACATCTATATTAACACATCAACTAACACAGTACCGAACTGGTATTTATCTATATTTATATGTTTATGTATAGTATATACATACTGTCATGCGCATGTGTGTTTATACGCACACGTTTTCAACATTTATTCAAACACTGGTATAAAGGTTTTTTAAAACAACTTGATTACTCTTCTGATTTCTACTGAGCACCCCATACAGCCTGTTTTCCTTTTGTTTTGAGACAGTATAAAACTATGTGTGTTTAAGGGTTCAGCTTGCTACCAAACGACACAACTGGCTGATTGTTACAACTACTGAACACAGGGCCACCTAGAGATCTATTGTTTTCCACGAACAAGAAAGTCGATACGTGAAGGATTAAGGACCGTAGCGATCGCTTTTCTCATCAGCCGCATTCACTACACAGTCCGGCTGTAATTAGATGTAGGCAGTAAATAATTAAAAAAGGCTAGCCTTCGTCAACGGTTTAACAAACAACCTACCACACGGTATAAAAACGGCCGCAAAATAATCAACTCACCTAGTCTTATAACACAGGCCCCCCCAGTGGTTTAGCAGTAAGTCTGGGACTTATTACGCTAAAAATCCGGTTTCGATACCCATGTTGGACACGCCACAAACTGTCCATTGTGTAGCTTTGCGCTTAACAACAAACAAACAAATTTATAACCCAAGTTTAAATAAGGTCGAGATAATTTTTGTGAATATCAAAACAAGTCAGTATATCCATGTAAGCATAAACTGCTTATAATATAATAGGTTATTGAATACACTTTGCCAGTGTTTTTTTTTTGATTGAGTTTTGTAAAATCTTAAAAAAAGGGGTAAACACATAGAGAGTACCTTTAAATAATCTTCACTATATCAAATCCCAAACAGAACGTTAATTATATTATTTTACGTGAAATGGGGATATAAGTATACGTATAGCAACATCAAATATTTTATGGGGCGAGGTATCATGTATATATATTATTCTATTGTTGCATATTTTTTAGAAGGAACATGAAAATATTTAAACACATTAAAATAATTTTCGCAGAAATTAAGACTGTACAAAATTGAGGAGTTGAAAATAATATTGCAATAACTTAATCAGCATCGAAAACAAAGAAAAAAAAACAATAAGACAATCTTATCCTTTCAATACATTTGAAAGAAGAAATTTGGAAATATTTTAAGATAATCTTATCCTTCCAATACATTTGAAAGAAGAAATTTGGAAATATTTTAAGATAATCTTATCCTTCCAATACATTTGAAAGAAGAAATTTGGAAATATTTTAAGATAATCTTATCCTTCCAATACATTTGAAAGAAGAAATTTGGAAATATTTTAAAATAATCTTATCCTTCCAATACATTTGAAAGAAGAAATTTTGAAATATTTTAAGACAATCTTATCCTTCCAATACATTTGAAAGAAGAAATTTGGAAATATTTTAAGATAATCTTATCCTTCCAATACATTTGAAAGAAGAAATTTGGAAATATTTTAAGACAATCGTATCCTTCCAAAATATTTGAAAGAAGAAATCTAGAAATATTTTTGGGGAAAAAATTAAAACATTTTTACTAAAATTCAGCAAAACTGCGAGTTTCCAAGAAATTCTGATAACTTAATCAGCAGCGATAATAATAATAAAAAAGACGCAACCAAATGTTGTCTTCCCAATATATTTAAACACCTAATCAGTAAGTGTCACCTATACACTTTTCAAAACCTATGACTAACACCAACTCCTCCTCCCCCCAAAAAAAGGGGACCATATCTGAAATTTCTTGATAATTCTATATAACGGAGCTGCTATTTCTATCTATACTTTTACAAATTCTCTAAGTATTTAACAAGTTAAGAATAGAATTCGTTCCGAAATAATACTGTTTAACACTTCTGATTTAAAATCTGAAATGGACTGACTGAAAGTAAAAAACAAAAACAAAAAAACACCTGCAATCTAACGCGATGTATCATCATATAATTAACAAACTGCTACTCGATGTATTGCACGACAAAACATATTATAATGTGTATGCACATGAAGAGGATTTAAAAAACGACCTGTTTAGCCTGTATTATCACAGTGTCAAACACCAAACAACGTTTTAGCTTACTAAGAGGACTTCAGGGAGGAATCCATGAAGAAAACATCTTAACAAAGAAAATTATAATTAGTGTAAACTTTAAAAGTCTCTACAATTTACCATACAGAAAAGAAAAACCGGCATATTATAATTAACTTGATATTAGAGTAGAGTAGTTTTATTATACACACACACACACACTGTTCTTGCATACAACTAGGTTGGGCCGCAGGACTCCTTATGGAAAAAACGTTCTCTGAACTTTAATTAAATATGAAACAATAGCAAACATCAAGAAGTTCTGTCTTGGTCTTTCATAAGGCTTCAACAACTACTGATTTTCATGGCAACACACAAATACAGGCGGCTCTCATGACTTCGAGGCTTAAGAGATCCAAATCAAAATTCTTTTTCGCAAAGTCAACTGGTTCCCTTTCCCCCCCCACACCGGCTTCTTTCATTTCTCTTCGTCCTTCAACGCCCAAATTACCATTCAAAAGATCTAGTACTCAGGAACGCCAACGATTTCTTTAGGCAACGTTCTAAACTGCATTCTTCTAGTGAGTCAAGCCTCTGGCTGTAAGCCGACGCTTTACACCTTGATTTACCAATAGATAGTTTTCTGGTAGTTGCTCTGACCTAGCGATGGAGGGGGGATACGCGAGGGGGTTTATAAAGAATAAACTGTCCCGCGGTCACACCTGATCACTCGTCGAGCACCAACCAATCTTAATCTCTTAAAATTTAAACAATTAGGAGACTAAACATACGTAAAAAGAAATGGTTCTCGTGAATTATGTTCATTTTATGTAAGGTTGAATGAAGGACAGATGGATTTATCCTCAATGAGTTTTTTAAAGGGGAGGCTAAAAGAGAACAAGTCTGTATAAAATGACACACGATAAGCAATTACGATATTAAACATATGTAAAAAGAAATGGTTCTCCTAAATTATGTTCATTTTATGTACGGTTGAATGAAGGACAGATGGATTAATCCTCAATGATCTTTTTTTAAAGGAGGGGATAAAGGAGAACATGTCTGTATGAAATGACACACGATAAAAAATACAACTATAAATTTATATTTATTACCTCGGCGACATTTCATTTACTTGATTTTCTGTAATGCTAACTAATGAGCCAATAAAACATACAGCTTATTTTTAATACAATTTACCTCTATTTTTTGTAGCTTCAGAGCCTAAAACTCAGATTTTTTTAAAAAATTGATTTGATTAACATATAGATGGCAATAGATACACTTACATTTCTTTTAGTTGAAGTTTAAAACTTGATATTTTGATTCTCAAACGGCTGATTTATTAGTTGCAATGCAAAGAAGGGGGAGACTGGGAACTATAAAGCAACAACGACAACAAAAAAGACAGCGATGATCCCCACCGAATAAGTATTGATCTAATGATACAATCAAAACTTTCCTGCATTTTACCTTTTTTTCCTATATAAAGTTTCTTATCCTTTCATACAAAATTCTTTTCACTTAGGTTAGTTATAACTGTGCGTTCTTTCCATATAATAAAAACGGTAGCATAGCACATATACACAAGAAAAAAACACTGATTATAAATTTTATTAGAAAGCTGCACTGTATTATTCAATGTTTTTGGAGTTAATGATAATAGAAAAAAAAATCCTTTTAGGTTATGAGAAATTAATGTTTAATATCAATTCCGCCACTAAACAGAAAATACGAATGTTTGATATTGAGGAGCGTGTAAATTATATAACTGAATTTCACAGTATTCATTAATATCATTATTAAACTATAACTTTCAATATTACAATTGAACTATGTTCCAAAACATAAGTGCCAATGAGCTCTTTCTTCATAGTAAGATATGAAGTATTGACGTAGAGATTGCATCGTTACTTCACTAAATCTGATAAATGCATGCATGTCTTTAAAGGTGAATTTTCTACTGAGGAACAAACGGGGCAATTGGATCCCGCAAGGTAAATAGAGGGGTCGACATATCTTTCATCACTGGAGCGTTAAATCTGGAGAAAATAAAAAAATTGCGCTGAATATGCTTCATTTCTGGTGTCTGGTTGAATTAGATTTGATCGCTCCAAACACTTTTGGAAAGAAGAGTTATAACGGGTCGCAGATTCGAATCCTCATCCCACCAAAAAATGCTCGCCCGTTAGAGCTTTATAATGTAACGGTCAATCCCACTTCTCGTTGGTAAAAGAGTAGCCCAAGAGTCGGGGGTGGATGGTGATGAATAGCTGTCTTCATTATCTGCTGTCTTTCACTGCTAAATTAGAGACAGCTAGCGCAGATAACCCTCGTGTAGCTTTGCGCGAAATTCAAAACAATCGTACTCGTGTATTTCGTGCACGAGATTTGGGTGCTAATCTATTGGTTTAAGTATCTGCTTGTGTAAATTTACAAAACCTCATGAAATATTACGAGGCTCCATTTCTGGACTTCTTATGTAATCGCAATGAGTTGTTATGAGATGTTTTTTCTTTCCAACATCTTTTGTAAAAGCGTCATCCTTTGTTTGTTTTATTTATTTGTTTTTGCACTTTTTTTCGGAAAAAGCGATATGTATGTAATTAAAACAACAACGTGTGTACGAGTCTGTACAAAGTCGTTTGGTTACAAATGAAAAAAAAAAAATTGAACACGGTGCAGAACTGCTGACCAAAGGGAAGACAACTTATCAGAAGTACCCGCAGCCCACACGGCTACCTTTCAGTCGAATACTGGGTTCGACTGTTTTATTTATAAATGTACGGAGGGTTTCAGCAGCATATCAACCCTCAAAACTTTACCTCTCCATCCGCAGCCCGACACGCTAACCACTAGGCAACGACCGACCGTAAACAGTCTTACATCTTTATTTGATAAATACAAAGTAAATGTGTGTGTGTGTGCGTGTGTGAAACTGGTATTTTAAAACTTTTTTTATTTATATCTTTATGTGTGAAAACGTTTCGAAGAACTCAATGTAGGGCAAATTTCAACGGAAAGTGTACCGTATGTGTAAATAATGCACGGGATCATGAAACATGCAATATGAAACTTCTGAAAAAAAAAGAGATGTGTAACTAAAGCACGAAAAATCTGTGAAAACGTTGATAGTACGCTAAAAATACGCAAGGTTAAAAATCACAGGTGAGAAAAATCTGTGCCAGAATATTTGTATAAACCAAATATTAAAACCTTTCACAGTTGTACCTAGTATCATAAATCAACAGTTAATTAATGGCTTGCTGTTATGTAAAAAATCAAGTTAACTATAGATAAAATTTTCCCCTCATACTTCTCTTAATTCTTATACAATTCGTTATACAAGCTCTGAACGAAGATTTTCTTCAGAAACGACTTGTGGGAGAGAAAACGTAGATCTAAAATGCTATTTTCAAACATTTCAAATTTTGAGCTGTAATGGGCAGGTTAAGAAAAAAGTGAAAGACAAAATATACAGTTAACTTGTCTTTTATATCGATTTTATGTCTATTGGTTTCCAATAGCTCGCCGACTTTCAGCGTTTAAGCCTAACTTTTAAATTATCATGCTACATACATAAATAGCGTTTCATAGTCTTTTATCTCCCATTGTTCAGCCCAACTTACGAGTTCTGATGTTGAACGAAATGCTCTTACGCAGTGACTTGTGGGAAATAAAATATAGATCTGAAATTATATTTTTAAATGCCTCTGATTTTGTGTTGTAATGGATATATTAAAACAAATGTGGGGGGGGGGGAGCATCTGCAGTTAATTTTTTATAACAATTTTTAGGCATACTGGTTTCAGCGTTTCAACCGTAACTTTTATGTAGATCGTGATGGTAGATGCTATATACAACAAAACAGTAGCGTAAAAATATGGCTATTGATAAGGTAACAAATTCATCTATTTTCGCGTCATTAGTTCAATGCAAATTATATCATCCGATGTTACATAAGAAAACTTTTACAGTTAAGACGGAATTTCCCCAACTACAGCTTGGGACCGCCCCGGGGAAGAATTGGTATGTAACCACCCCCGAATAGTTTTTGGAATAATATCGCATAACTGATTGAAGGCGCGGTTAATATTTACATAAACGTTCCGTACTGATTTCTTATATTCCATACAGACTTTTGACGCACTTATGGCTTGTGAGCCGTGGGGAAAAATCCCCGCCTTCTCAATGGGCCTAAGTAAGCTTACTAGAAATAAATAAAAGATATTTTGTGAATAAGTCATGAAAGCGAATAAAGAAATGAAATCAAACATAAATAGTACACTATAACGCCTTTTAAAACGTTTTTTGAATCATTTCTGAAAAATAAATAAAATCTGTACATATAAATCCTGAATTTGTCACTTACAGAAATTTAGTCAACCGACCTTAAAAATGAAAAGGCTAAGTCAAGTGAGACGTGAATTAAAGGTTTTTATCATCAACGACCAAGGTCACTGGATGATGAACAGAACCACAACCTCGACCTCACAAGTGATTGTGTGATCAGAGCCCCGCATAAAATATATTGTCATCTTACCAAAACTTTTAATTAAATTTACTATAAACATCTTTTTTCTTTATTATTGTCTTGATCTCTAATATTTTTGAAACCAAAATGTAGGAAACGCTCAGTATTTTAACCACAGAAAAATTTGGTTGTTTGTTGTTGAGCACAAACTACACAATGAGTTGTGCGTTCTACTCGCCACGGGTATCGAAACCCGGTTTTTAGCGTTATAAGCCCTCAGACTTACCGTTGAGCCACCGGGGAGGTCTACATGAAATATTTTTAAAGAGTGATTTTGTTTTTCACACTCAAAACCAAGCATGCACATAAAATCCCAGTCGGCTGTGTTAGGATTGAAATGAAATCAACCTAAAATATATTGCACTTGAAACGCGGTTTACATACAATCAAGATATAGATATAGTACAGCCTTATTTTTTATTTTTCACATAAAATCCCAGTCGGCTGTGTTAGGATTGAAATGAAATCAACCTAAAATATATTGCACTTGAAACGCGGTTTACATACAATCAAGATATAGATATAGTACAGCCTTAATTTTTTATTTTTCACATTGAAGTTCATAAAGAGTTCGCATACCACGAATCCTAAAATTTTACAACATGTTGCCCAAACGAAATGTTTTCCAACTCATTTTCTTTTTCTTCATTTTCAAGAGGATGAATTCAAGTTAACCAGATTCATTGTGGTCTAGTGACTTTGGCGGAACTTAAACGTTCTGTTAAAACAAGGTATAGCAAGATGTTGTGGTCTAGTGACTTTGGCAGAACTTAAAATAAACGTTCTGTTAAAACAAGATATAGCAAGATGTTGTGGTCTAGTGACTTTGGCAGAACTTAAAATAAACGTTCTGTTAAAACAAGATATAGCAAGATGTTGTGGTCTAGTGACTTTGGCAGAACTTAAAATAAACGTTCTGTTAAAACAAGATGTTGTAACAAACTATGTACCTACTACCAACATTACCGACAAAGTAGAACTATCGGTTATGGTCCGGTAGTGTGGCTCTGTCCTTGAAGTATCTAAACTACAGAATAAATAATACACTGTTTCAGGTTATATAAACTCAAAGTGTACATTTTCCTATAGTCCAAGAAAATGCACTCAATAAATTTAGTTGTCATTTTTGTTTTCTGTTATTATATATTCATTTTTTTAATCTCACCATTCTTTGTTTAATACGTTACTGACTACTTGTAAGTAAGACGGGCTCGCTACTCAACAAATTGAGCACACAACAAAAAATACTGCAATAATGTTGAAGGAAGCAAACAAAGTGTAATTTCATGCTATTTGACATCCCTTCAAGTAGAACAATACTGTTGAAGGTTTAAATTTTCTGTTTCTTGTCTTAACGTTGCAATAATAGCAACAATAACTAAAAAACGTATACTTTGTCGCCATAGGTACGGTATAAGAAGCCACCATTTCTTTCTGCTTCGACCATTTTAAAACGGGCAAACGAAAAAACATACATATTGAAAACCCACTTATAACGTGAATTCTCTACATTCAAAGAAATACATAAACTTTAAAATGCACATATTATGCACACAAAAAAATTACAGACGTAAAACATGGGTTATTATTTTGAGCAGAAAGAATTCCACATGCGCCATTTTCAGTATTTCACTATTTTGGGATGCAAATAGACAATTATTTCTGCTCCATTGAAATATGTGCATGTAACTAGGTGACAGTTTCAATTTCGATATGCATGAACGATCTTAACCTTCTAAAAAAGAATAACTAAATAAATACAAAGAGGACACACAAAACGATGAAAAGGAAAACTGAAATATCGGTGTTGTTCTCCGTTTTAGGCCTAGTGGACAGCTTATGTCTGTATAATAGTCACACCAACTAATGATCATAAAAGGATGTGATCAACTAGAAGTTTAATAAATGAATATTTTACTAATCGTCTCTTGCTCTATCTCCCCCACTCTAAATATTTGACTAGCTATGTGCATCTAGACGCCATTGTTTTATACTTGTATCTCAACTCCAGCTTACTATTGCGTCTCAGTTGCGAGTTTCTAAACACCGCCGCACTGCGTTAACAATCAATACCTTAATTCTCTTCTTTATCACATCATCTTTTCCCAGAAATTTACTCATCATGTAATGAGGACAATATATATTTTCTTAGTGAAATGAATATCCTTCTCAACGCAAGGGATACGAGGGAAAAGAGGGGAGGAGCACTACAATTATCAAATCACCACTGTACAAAAACATTTTGTACATTTTATACGCTTTTTTTTTTCTAGACACGCCAACAGGAGAAATAAAGAATCTTTCGTTCGACTTTCGTCGCATGACAAATACGGTGGGTTGTTTCGCATGAAAGGTATATTCAGTGTAATACAGTTAACAGTTGTATATTAAACCGCAGCTAAAGGTAAAAAGCGTAACTTCTGTACGTGGTTTACTGTGTTATGTCTATGCTGATTGCATGGTATGAACATGTACTTGTGTATGGTTTTTACGTATTACCACCAGCCTAAAAGCTATGTCAATTCGAAGTTTGATTATAGCTGTTGGTACAGTTTGATTATATACCTCATTCATATACGTTTAGATAGGGTGTGAACAAAGGCGGAACACCACCTTTCCAAGCAGCAATTCCCCTTTACGTGTACACGCAATGGTCACATTAATTTATTCTGACAAGTTGTACTGGACAACGAATTAATGCGAAAATAATATACATATACAGAAAATCACAACTTGGTAGGAAGTTTTATATTCTCTCACATTTCTTTTTATCATTGATAGCCACAAATAACAAAGAGATGTACAGAAATAGACATTTTTCCAGACTTCATCTATAACTAGTATACTGAGCAAAATTTAAATACATTACACCATCTTCAATGATATACACTACAGTTTAAATATTTCAGTTTTAAGTGTGACTTAACACTGCATTCTCCAGTTACCGCTAATTCAAATACTTTACAACATCTTCAATGATATACACTACAGTTTAAATATTTCAGTCTTAAGTGTGACTTAACATTGCATTCTCCAGTTACCGCTAATTCAAATACATTACACCATCTTCAATGATATACACTACAGTTTAAATATTTCAGTCTTAAGTGTGACTTAACACTGCATTCTCCAGTTACCGCTAATTCAAATACTTTACAACATCTTTAATAACGTAAGTACAGTTCAAATAATTCAGTTTTAAGAGTGACTTAACACTGCATTCATATATCAGGTATAAAAAATGTCCATAAATCTCCATTTAATACTTGCTGGATATAACCGTACGAAAGACAAACTCGTATTATAAATATCAATGAGCTATGAATATTGATAAGTGTTAAAAATCATAAACCTAATTCTGATGTGTAATGACTTAAATAAAATTTATAAAAATTACAGTTCACCAACTTAATCTAATTCACACCATAGCAGTTGTCATTCAAGTACTTGATGATATAAGTAGTCTTGACCACTACTATGTTTATTGTATTCCCAGTCAGAATGATGAGCTCTGATTTTGAGCGAAAGGCTTCCTCAACGCTAGATATAGCAGATACAGTGCGATTCGCATATTATTACAGTTTCTTGACTTTCACTCATAATTCCTTTCAAGTACTATTTTGTACATCATGCGCGATGCTGATAAGATGAAATATGTGTAGGAGTCAAAAAAAAAAAATTCACGAAAGTCATTATGCGGTCTTGGTAATAATACAGTCATTCTATGACAGATGACAAACAAATGTGAAATTGCCATATTATATCACCTAAAACTTATCATGTAACTCTAAAACTAGGAGAACTAAAACTAGTTCTTATAACTCCAAAACTAGGACGACTAAAACTAGTTCTTATAACTCCAAAACTAGGAGAACTAAAACTAGTTCTTATAACTTCAAAACTAGGAGAACTAAAACTAATTCTTATAAAACTCCAAAACTAGGAGAAGTAAAACTAGTTCTTATAACTCCAAAACTAGAATTAAAACTAGTTCTTATAAAACTCCAAAACTAGGAGAACTAAAACTAATTCTTATAAAACCCCAAAACTAGGAGAACTAAAACTAGTTCTTATAACTCCAAAACCAGGAGAACTAAAACTAGTTCTTATAACTCCAAAACTAGGAGAACTAAAACTAGTTCTTATAAAACTCCAAAACTAAGAGAACTAAAACTAGTTCTTATAAAACTCCAAACTAGAAGAACTAAAACTACTTCTTATAAAACTCCAAACTAGGAGAACTAAAACTAATTCTTATAAAACTCCAAAACTAAAAGAACTAAAATTAGTTCTTAAAAAACTCCAAAACTAGGAGAACTAAAACTACTTCTTATAAAACTCCAAAACTAGGAGAACTAAAACTACTTCTTATAGCTCCACACTTAGGAGAACTAAAACTAGTTCTTATACTACTAGCCCTGATGAAGCCAGAATGGCGAAACATTAACTGAAATAAAAAGTTTTTATCATTACCTGGAGAGTAAAAGTAGTTTGTTTGTTTTTTTCTAACTAAATTGTCAAGATAGGAGAATAACGTCACATGGCGTATTTATGTTTGTTGATTAACAGATTATGCTGTTAGGTTACTTGGTGAAAAAGTACAGCTGTAGTTAGCAGTGGTCAGTATTCACATTGTTAAACCTAAACTATTTTAGCCTATAAAATCATAACTACGTACTGGTCATTTTAGAGTGAGGATGTCTATGATGAAGAATCAGTAAAAATTAATTCTAAAATTACTTGGCCGTAAAAAGCAATTTCGTGAAAGAATATAGCTGAATTGAAATGTGAAAGTTATCAAACACTTTATAAGGGATCTATGACATGAACAAAAAAACAGACAGTCAGATTGTTCGACTTGTGGGCTGGACTGGATGCGAATCTTTGGAAAACAACCAATTTTAAATATGTTTGATAATAAGCACGCCAAAACCAGAAGAGGAGCAAAAGTAAGTTTAAACCATATTTTACAATGAAAATATCAAAGTTGTCAAGAAATCTCCGTCATTAACGTAGCTCGCTAATACAGGAGTGGATTTTTTTTAAGGCGTAACATGTCTCGAAGGTGATACTTATTCCAAAGGTTTTTGTTTCTGTTTTAATTTCTTGATCCACTTCCCTTTTCTATCTAATAAAACGGAGTCACAATCGAATATACACTTCGATAGAATTCGCCAGTTTCATTTTCTTGGATGACATGATGACAAGTGTGATGTAATAAGGCGCCCGTCATCACCGCATGACGCACGTGTATCTGTCATAACGCATGTGTCATACGTTGCACGTGCAGACATCATTTTAAATCTTTAATTAGTCAACTTCAAAAGACATCAGCGTCATGAGCGATACAACGCACCAGATTCGTCAAAAAATTTTAAGACCTTCGTCCAGTACTCTGACTTCTTTGTCTCTAATGTCACGAACTTTAGCGAGAATTTTTTTCTAGGAATGAGAGATACTTTCCAGAGACGATCTATACTTCCGCTTGGTGACTTTTGGGACACTTAAGCTGCAGGAAAATGATACTGAGCTAAGTAAGAGAGAGGACGAGAATAAGTGGATTGATGCTTACACACACACGAGTATGAGAAAGCAAGACAGATAGAACACGGGGGAGAGAGGGCGTGAGGCTTGTGGCTCGTGCAGTGGTGACGAGGTCCAGAAATCGACGAGACTTGCCGATTTCAACAATTGTGATAATATATCCAAGTAATACAAGTACAGAGAGAGAGACCATATTATAAAACATGGGGCCACATCGCTATTTCATTGACATGCATCCCACGAAAACACGGTGTTTTCAATAGCTGACTTCCGGCGTCGTGATCAATCAACACAGACCCTCTGTTTGCTTCACAGATATATACTTAAGCTTTAATGATGGGCTTCGAATGGAGAATTACGTTATCACAAAACTATCACTCCACACAAACGTATCTTCCTCCGTACTGCAAAAGCAATTTATAGACAGGACCGCCAACTCTATACGACACAGAGGTATTTGTTTCTTGAGTAAGCTATACTCTATTATGCAAGAGACATACAGAGGCAGGAGAAAGTCTGATGGTTATGATTACTGGAAACAAATTCCTCTAACCTGTCATCATATTTCATTATACATGAACAACTACTTCTGGTCGGTGACTTGTGGAAGACAAACGATAGATCTGAAAGTACTACATGAACAACTACTTCTGGTCGGTGACTTGTGGAAGACAAACGATAGATCTGAAAGTACTACATGAACAACTACTTCTGGTCGGTGACTTGTGGAAGACAAACGATAGATCTGAAAGTACTACATGAACAACTACTTCTGGTCGGTGACTTGTAGAAGACAAACGATAGATCTGAAAGTACTTTTTTACATGTCTCAGATTTTTAATCCAAAGTGGACAAATTAATAGGAATGCGAAAAAAAAATATATATATACGGTTTAATTAAGCTATTTTTATCACAGATTGTAGGCCTAGTAGTTTCTAGTGATTTTCCGGCTCTTGGCATTTAAACCATAAATTATATAACTTTATTAACAATACGATTAGGAAGTCAGATACATGGACTGACTCCTACAGAAATAAATTAAAGAACAGATTATCACTGAAATAAATTGGTGCGCATTTGAGAGTATTAACTGACATTATTTTACAAATTCCGTAAAATTTCACCATTGAATATTAATTCTTATAGTTTCCATTCTTAATTTGTAACTTTTGGTAGTTCTAAAAACCAACTCTGGTATATCAACTGTTTTGTTTGTTTTTGTTGATGTTTGTTTTTCATTTTGAGATATAAATCACTTACGTTTCTATCTGAAACATTACACAGTGAACGTAAATTTCAGAAACCAGGAAAAAAGGGTGTTGGGGTTTTGTTACTAAGTGCCAAGTGTTTTGTATGACAGAAAGTAGCATACCTACGATAGGTATATATTGCTTTAGCTCTACATCATGTATATGTTTTTTTATCTAGACACAACAATGTTTTTCTTCCTAATACTGCCTGGCTAACTAACTGGCTATATTAGAGCGACGTTCCTTTAGCAACTAAGTAGCCAGCCAGATGTTATTATATTACATTATGGTGGAAGTAGGTAAAAAGCTATGATGCAAGCAAACGGTAATACCTTTCAGTAGAACATTAGGCTATATTAGAGCGACGTTCCTTTAGCAACTAAGTAGCCAGCCAGATGTTATTATATTACATTATGGTGGAAGTAGGTAAAAAGCTATGATGCAAGCAAACGGTAATACCTTTCAGTAGAACATTAGGTTGAAGAAAACTTTGAAATGCCATGTATGATTTTAGAGTGAAAGCGGAAACTTCACACATTTGTTGACATGGAGATTATCCTGATCCATAAGATTCTCAACCTTAACCTTTAACCCTTTAAATGATTTGTTGCCATACCGAATCACTCCTAGCATAATACTTCTACCATAAAAACGCTTGATTTATATATAAATAGGAAGTACTTTGCTACAAGTGTAGCCACATTGCAACAAATCATTTAGAGAGTTAAAGGTTAGGATCATAAAGAAAAGATATCATCCTGAATTTTAAGTTAGATTAAATGGGAGAGATGTCTGGACTATACTATTTTATAATATAACCTTTACAATCATGAGCTTTCTTCTCTTTTTTACATGGTAGACTTTACACAATTCCATATATAACATGAATGTCGTGATGTTATAATACACAAGCCTACATTTGCCGTGTTACATAATATGCTCATAAAAAATAAATAATTTTATTGATAACAATATACAACGTCCACGTATTAAATTTAATTTGAAATTAAACACAAACGTCAATATACTGTTGGTCACTTCTCTTTCCTTCTATTTAATACACTTTTTCAATAACCTTTGTGAAAGAAAAGTTTTCTAGATGGCGTTGTATGTCTGACACAGAAATTTACCCTGAAGTACATAGCTGGTTGAATCACAGTCTTCGCCGATAATTTTAGGTTATTGCAAGGGTGCCACTTGTCCACTCGTTACACAAGAACTATGACTTACTTCTATCAGCGCCAAATCACGACGTTCTTTTATTGCCAGTTGCCTATACAAATAACACTTACTGTTGAGCCTTAGTAAGACTGGGAGATTATTATACATAAAAAACGCACATACACACACCTGTATGTGTGTGTGTGTGACATCTGTTCAGAACGAGCTTAGTGTGGGACCGCCATCTTATGAGGTGTCGTATAGTGCGTACATCGCTGTTTTTTTCCACATCATTACCTAGAGTTATATGTTATATAACTGTGTAATTAGACATGAACATACAGTGTGATGCCTCATTATAAAATGGTATTGGATTCTCAAATGTAAAACAACGAGGCCTAAAGCTGGAGCTTTCTAAATAATCATTTTCTAAACCAGTGTGTGTTTGTTTGTTTTGTGTTTTTTTGTAACCTATTTAGTTTGAAATGAGTATAATTTGAAAATTTTCTTTGAATTCAATTGATGCATGTTTTTCTTAGTTATAACGATATTTGTTGCGAACTTAGCTATATGGATGGAAGAAGCATCAGTAAGGATTCCTAACGCACAGTGCATATTTACATAACGATTTATAGTTAAAAATGTCACTTGCTTAGAGAAATCTTTACTTCCACATGCTCATTTACTTAACTTACATTTAACGTTTTCTAAATAATTATAACATAGCATTAATACACGTAAATCAATATTCATTGATTATTAGTCACATTACATTAACTTATTACGAGTTTGTTTAAGTGATATATATATATATTTGAAAGTTACAATACTGCTGCTTGAATACAATCCAATTATATAATATCTAAAACGGATTATCAAACATTATTTTACTCCAGCTTATCACATTCTTTCCAATCATAAATATCAGGTGATAATGCCTACAGATGTCGCTAGCTATCCTGTTAGAGTGAAAACGAATCATCGAAAAGTCACAGGCCACAATTGAAATTCCTTTTGGTAGAACTGAGTATCACGACATACAAACCGATTTGATTGAAACTTCAATATGTTACAATACTGTGTAGTTAAACGATTAAATGCCGTTATTATAAAACAAACGACACTTATATACATTAAGTTGTGATCTTCTGCTTCAGTCAAAAAGAAATTATCAACCACATCAGGGACGTCAAACAGGGGTTCTCAGGAATATTTGAACTAGCTCTAAACTGCGTATGAGTAGTACGGAGTCATTAGCCATTATCATTTGCTATAAGCATAATGATTGAATGCATAATCGTTAACCCTTTATATTATCCATAATGGTCTCCTTAATGATAAGAAATATTTGAAGAAGAACATCTGCTGATAAAATGTACGACTTCTGTATCACTGGCACTTACCTACAAATAAAAAATACGTTTGTATCTAACGCATTTTTTCATTGAAGGATTAAGAACTCTGACAAGAAAAAACAAACAAATATTAAACTACGGTTTAGTTTTATTAAACAAAATCGGTGTATTTGGCAACAGAGGCAAAATCTCTCGGGTCAAAGTGACGTTGCTTTTTTGCGTCTGCATAGCCGATGCCATCACTCTAGGTCATATTCTTCACTAGTTACGTGGAATTAACATCATAATCCTATCTTCAGACACCCCATCATTAACAACATAACCTCTCGACAGTTTACCAACGCCATGGAGGTTTAGATTCATCAAAATATATACAAAAGTTTCATTAAGCATTAAAAACCCACAACGTATAAAAATTATGTTATGTAAGGTTTAAATATATAAACACACATACATATATATGTAATGTTTCACGTCTATTATAGACAAAAGTATTAATCATTCAATAGAAGAAAACAATATAGGAATTATAAGAACTTATTAGTAAAAGCAAATAATCAATTATGATAGTATTTCAATCACGTTACATCTGCCATATCTAGTGTAGACGAGGCCTTTCGCCAAATCCCAGGACTCATCAGGCCGACTGAGATACGACAGACATAGTAGTGGTCAAGGCGCTATTTATATCATTAATTTCACGAACAACTGTCATGATGTGAATTAGATTAAGTAAGCGAATTTAATTATTATCAATTTTATTTAAGTCATTTATAAATCAGAATAATGGTAATGATAAATAACACAGTATTATCTATGTTCTTAATTTTAACACCAATTATTCTTTATTATTTTTATTTTCATTCAAATTAACTATGATCCAAAAGAATTGGCAAACCAGCATAATAGCTGGCATATATTTATACATATGCATATAACAATGATTGCAACAATCAGAGAAAACACACAAAAAATATGGCCAATTTCTTGTACATTCCTGAGTGCTTCACTTCTTTTGTATCAACTTTGAACATGTTTCAGACTACAATATATGATATTATGTGGAAAATGAGATTTTTGAATGTCATTTTCCTAACTTAAGTTTTCTGTGTTTTAAAATGGTATAAAAAGTTGAATCTTTAGTTTTAAAAGTTTTAACAGCCTTCTCAAACAAACATAATGCATTTGCATGTAAAACCTTCAACGTTGTAGGTCTGAATGGGAATTCAATTTGAGCTATTATATTCAGAAGTTGTATTCCTATAAATCAAACAAACCCATTTTACAAAATTTATACATCCACAATCATTCATTCAACACTGAAATGTGAACTGGTATATTTTTGATAAAGTTCATACTGTCCCAAGTGCAACAACAAAAATTAAATATCTCCCCAATCTCTAGTTATATTCCTTTACAGGAAACTCTCCTTGTTATATAGTTTAACCACGACTCACGACCACTGTTCTTTATACAGACACATCTATGCTAAAGAAATTTGATGCCTGTCTATGCTCTAACACATGGTAATTAGGCCATGTGGTCAGACGTTACTGAAGCTCATCAACATCACTGCTCCACACAGCGTTCGAAAGAATGTAGAGGATTATACATCAACATCCCTAAACTTTGTGGCAGGTAGGGTAGAATGATGCATGACGTTTTAACGGTCAGTGCGCCACTAGGAGTGTGCCAGGCCATATATCGCGGGTTTAACCCTCCATCAATCATGCCCTCCTCCGGGTATGTGTGTGTGTGTGTGTGTGTATACTGGCGGAGCCTGCATGCAAGGTGTAATAGCTGTGATAAGGTTGGATGCCTCCATGTGGGAAGAGAGTGAAACCACTTGAGACCATTGAAACAGAGGAAGCCACACGTGTGTGAAAAGGATCTTACGTTATAAAAGCACATATCATGTGTATACACGTTAACAAATGAATTAGAGGCAGGAGGAGTGGCAGAGATCGCACAAAAGTGTTCTGCTAAAAAGAAATGAAATTACGCCGAACCATAGCTTCAGTCTGTTTTACGGCAATACACTGGGTGGGATTATTGTAAAACAAACCATCTATCTATACAGCAGCCTAAAATGTTTTTGTTACACTATCTGAAAGACAATTCCAATAACATGTAAAAAATAAAAGAGGAATTTTTAAGTTACTTTTCTCCTATACCATATTACACAAACATAAGAAACATGTCCACATATTTAACAATATTTCCTTCTCACCATCTTTGGCCGTGTGTCCGCTCGTTTGTATTATACTACTTTTGTAAATCAACTTTTAAATATTCAAACACAAAACACCAATATTACGATGTTATGAAAAATATATAGGTAGACATAATATACAGTATATTCAATATCAAAGTTCTCTCCACGATATATGCAGCAGTTTTCAAGCCACGTTTTAAACAAGTTGCTGGCTTATTTCCTAAAATCAAAAGGCTCTCAATTAAAGAGATGACTTCACATGAAATAAAGAGAATCCGGCGAAGTAAATTAGCCTTTGATTGTGACCCCCTAATCAAATGATCTAAAAGTTATCCATTTTAAATCTGCTGCATGGGTGAACCAAAAGGCTATTAGAAAAAAAGAAAAACAAGGTTGCACAATTATGTCTAGGATTTAACCACTGATTTCTCCAAAAGTATAAATTTGCCTGACAAAGTAAAAAAAAATAAAAAATCACGTAACAAATCTGATTAATTCTACCCCAATACCATTAGTCTAGACGTTAAATTTGTTTGCAAAGGCAGCTTGAACAAATCCCTTGTAATTTATTTTATTTTGTTCTACTGAACTCATCACCCACTCTCCTGAACCCTAATACTTCTATAAAGTTAAAAAGTAATGGTTAAGTTAAGCCTTCAAATGCATAAGAAAAGTGAAAATTTAAAATTCAGTCCCGGAATTATATGTATTTTGTTATCTTGTATGTGAACACATCTATTGTCTACAAACATATATACAATTTAATAAACAACTGGCAATACACGCGTTTAACATTAAATCTCAAAAACCAAACGAGTCATTTAATTTAAAATCATAAATGATGAGTCATTTAATATTTTGTATAATATTTTTAATACTTGCTGAACATTCACGATTGACGAAACAATTCCGTATTTATCAAATACTACAATGTATTTGTTTATCCCTTCCGTAAGAAATGAGCCCTCTCGCGGTGAGCAAGCATAATCCCTAATGTGACTTTTAAACAAGGTGTTCTGATAACCTATCACCGTCATTTCAATGTTTCGGGTATGTTAAAAGGTATAGGTTACCCACCCAGCTATCTTCCTCCCATTTCAATCGACTGTGCCTGCCCTCAACAATTCGTTCTAACGTATTGCAATAGGTGGCGCTCTGAACAAAAAATAACATATTCAGACATCCTTACATACTTTTGAGTTTTATGTTCTCTCGTCGTTTACAGATGTTTCATATCGTGAGGAAACATAAGTGGTAAAAATAAAAAGAACTGTATGTTTATTATTTAACTAAGACAAATTGAAATTCTGTAATGAAGCTAGTATTTTATTACAATAATAAGCAATAAATGAAATTATTAATCTGGCAGCTTTTATTCTTAATCAGGAATATTTCTCGATCTAAAATGATATTGTGTTTTACCGCTTCCAGTTATATTTACTTAAACATACTCTCCTATTTGGCTGACGCTTGTCTGGATAAAAACGACTGTATAGTATGACCAAGCTAAGCAACCTTTTCTAGTTCAGACGCTCGCTTGCGGTTATCCAGTATAGTAGGTTGGTTCTCAACTGTAATATAAGGTAGCCTCGGGGGTTCTCCCTTCTAATTTTAGAAGCAGTAGAGAAACGTGTCAAGCCGAAACGGTTATCGGGCCAATCAAACTGGCTTCAACGCCTGTCTGAGCTAAAACAGAACAACGGGTGAATGGCATGGTGGGATAGCTTCCATTACAGTAGCTCGAGACCTGGTGACTTTGTTTGAATTATTGTAAGCTTCAAGAAACACGTTTGTATAGATGGCATCAATACAGTGATAACATAAACAGAAACCGACAAACCTAATACTTCAACTATTCAGCCAGTAATGTTATTGTTAAACCTGGCATTATAACAAACACTTGTACAAGCTTATTTTTTAATAGTAATGGCTATTCAAGATTACCCAAAAGTTACACACACAGATCTAATTCAAGAAGACCAACTTATCCATGGGACCCCTTTCACAAAGTGACACGATCCATTGTAATAACTTTCGATTGCAACTAAAACAAAGTTTCAACTTCGATACACTTCGACTTACTGTGTGCTTATTAGCACAAAAACAACAGAAACTTATTTGAAAGTGTTTCAATAAAGAAGGCTAAGGTGATGATATTTTAGAAGTCTTCCATCTAGAAGATGGAAAATTGTTTGTTTATTGAATGTCGCGCAAAACTACTCAAGGGTTAGCTGCATTAGCCGTCCCTAATCTTTAAGTGATATACTCGAGGAAAAGTAGCTTGTCAACAGCACCCACCACCAACTCTTAGGTTACTCTATACCAGTGAATAGTGGAAATGACCATCCCATTACAGACCCCCCGCCACCACTGAAATAGCGAGAGTGTTCGTTGACTGGGTTCGATCCAGCGACCAAGAGATTGCGTGTCAAACATCCTTAACCACTAGGCCATCCCAAGCCAAAAAACGGAAGCCTTCTTAAACGTCATCTTAGCCTTCTTTATTGAAACGCTTTTATGTAAATCTCTACTATCTTTTTAAGGCAGTTGTTTCATCATTAATACACTAAATAAACCATCGATTAAAGAATTGTTTAATTCACTTTTTATGAGAGAAGAAAATGAACTGGTATAGGAATATTTCATTTCTTGAAAAACTGAATTAATGAATAATATCATTCATAAATTAGAAAAGCTATCCTTATAGAATACTAGCAGATGCCCGATGAAACAACTCAACCGTAACTTTCGTAAAAATAGTGATGAATAAATATAAAATGTTCAGTAGGCCCAATCTCTTTAATCAGAGTGTATATGCAATATAATTGTCTAGTGGGCTGTTTACAACTGCCTTTTGTCATTCCATGTGTTATTTCAATAATGAAAATTGCGTTTGTTTGAAGATTGAAGCAAAGAAGATTGAGTGCATGCATTGTTGCCCAAAATGTTTGGGCTTTGATGCAATAGGTGCATCCAACACAATAAAGCGCTCAAGTTCGCTAGGTAGTCACGGAAATTTTATTATTATTTTTTTTTTTTGCTCTTAATAAGATTTTTTTTTTTTAGATTGATCATTCAGCAGATACGATGACCGACCGAGCAATGTTGACATCGATATGAAATTTTAGGAATTGTAAAAAATCAATAATTTTCCTGTAATATACTCTTGAAAAGGAGCATTTTGATACTTTTTTCTACGATTAACCGTTCAGGAGATACATTGCGTGACTATCATATATATAGATAGATAGATGACTGAAGTTTATTTTGGGTTCCTGGATGTCTATCTAACCTCAAAAATAAAAAAAAAAAAACTCCTTCACTAACTTTCACAAAAATATGTCAAACACTACCTGAGCCAGAATGAAGAAAATTAGGACAAACAAATTTGACTGGATGAGTAATCACTTTATAAAAATCCATAACTGCCTTTATAAACAAATGAATTCCTAGTCTGAGCATCCGTAACAATGAACATGTTTTAGCCACTGAGGTTACCATAAATTGCGTAACAAATCCAGACAGAAATCAAATGTGGTTACAACTGCTGGTTCTTACATCTGTTACATACCGTGTCCTTGATTAAAACAGTAACATATCCACCACTTCACACCTCCTCCTAATCCTAAGTTTCCAATTATACAAATCAGATAAGATATGTAAATGAAAACAAAAAATAAAATTGATACTGCCAAATCACAAAGGCCCGGCATGGCCAGGTGGTTAGGGCACTCGACTCGCAATCTGAGGGTCACGGGTTTGAATCCCCGTCACACCAAACATGCTCGCCCTTTCAGTCATGGGGCGTTATAATGCGACGGTCAATCCCACTATTCGTTGGTAAAAGAGTAGCCCAAGAATTGGCGGTGGGTGGTGATGACTAGCTGCCTTCCTTCTAGTCTTACAAACAAATCACAAGGTGTTTTTTTTTCATATTCTAGTAACATTACATAATATTTCACAGAATCATAAATATAAACATTAACAAGGTACCCATATTTGTTTTTGCTTTTTGTTTGTTCGTAATTTTCAAGAATATCAAAGTTACGCAACAGATCCTGGATAATTTGGAGCTACTGTTCTTTACAACAGTTTTCATAATTTCATGGTTCCGCCTTTTTACCATGCTTTGCTGGATCCTATGTCCATGAGCTCGGAGGTTTCACGGTTTATAAGATCAGTTAATGCACAAGCAACGCATACAAGTCGGATGAACTATGTGGGACCTTTAAGTTCAGTAGCGTAATTACTGTTCTGGGAAAATGACAGGTTACCGAAATGACATATGCTGTCACTCTGTTTCTCTTTTCTTTATTTTTCTCTAAGACACCTGGATAATTTCCTTTCAAAGCAAGTGGTGACCCCTCCCCCTGTGTCACGCATGCACGCACAGTCACGACGCTGCTATGGAGACAGAAGACTAACTAACTGCCTTTCATGTATATTTTCCAGCATTGACATAATTCTATGAATATGGCGCCACCTCGTGGTTGAATGCCTATTTGAAAAAACAAAAAAAAAAAAACACGTACTACCTATTTATACATTATAAGCACTTCTCGGCTTCAGTAATAGTAATAGTAGTTTAGTGGTTAAAAACATTAACATAAAACGGTACACAGTGAAACGCGGAAATAATGTGTATAACTTACAAGTAAACTGTAAAATATTTCCTTAAAATTCTAACAAAACATAATAAACAAAGCATTCATAAAGTCCTCTTCACCTGTAAAATACGAAACTATCTTCTGGAAATTAAGCTAACTACACAAATGTGTTTTTAAATGATGCCCTCTAGACGTCATTACCTTTATTACCCAATTTGTTCGAAGTGACGACACGCACATGGGTATAGGTAGTTGAATATATATATAAGTATATACACATTCACACATATATTGGCATCAATTTCTTGTATTCAATAGTAGCACGCAAGTTAAAAAAATGATCGTTTCTTTTTTGTTTTTGTTTTTTTACCAAAACAGATCGGAATGGCATCCGTGATACTATACCTTCGGCCGTTATGAAAAAACTACAATTTAATCATCACCAGATTCACAGCATCTGATGATAATTTCTTCACCACTGATGCAAAAACAATTTTTTTGTCCAGTTTTATACATCTACAGAGCTTTTTTATATACATCCATAGTAATTTGTGAGAACTAACTAAAACGAAACTGTGCGTTATCTGTAACTATTGAAACTGAAAACAGATTTAACAATCGTTTCAAATTAGGAAAAACAAAGGAAAAAATAATACCAAATTATGATTATATTACACACTTCATTTCTTTTCAACAAATTTAAAATTTAAAATATAATCTGTGACGTAGAGGCTTCATGTTTTCTTTGATACGCCGCACTCCCTGGTGAGTTAAAAAAGACTCAAAATCTCAGCAGCTCAGCAATGCATTATAATTCCAATATAGACATCTATCACATACGTCCAACAACAACATTTCACTGTATGATCTTTCGTCAGCCTCTACCGAATTAAGATAATTGTCAACAAAACACTATGCACTGTGCTCAAGAATATTTAATGAAGCAGACTCTTTCTAAGCCTCGTTTTAATTGTTAATATTTTATGTTTCATTACCTCAGGTTTCTGTATGAATATTTTAACTCTTGGGAAGTTACATCCGAAAATAGAATAATCTGAATAGAGGTATTGCAACAATCTAAAGTTACAAATAAACGTGCTGCTCGTTGGTGTTCAGTCATGTTTATACAAAGAGGTTTGAAGCTGTTCGTTCTACGCATTAGAGAAAGATCGTAATCGTTTCCAGTTTTATACCTATACGTATGGGGGATACAGTGATCTGTAAACAAACAGTGACTTCTGTATCTTGTACTCTGATAAGAAAACTTTTGTTTTATCGCTATTCTCAAACAAAAGTTTAACAAAAAGACAAAAATCGCATTATATGATGTTTATCTTTATATGATTTTCTGCTCGATATATAAGGCTGCAATGATTCAGAATTGTGAATCCGAGAGTCACAAGTTCCCGTCCCGTTGTTGCAAAATCGCGTCCCGCACTTTGGGGCTGTGAATTTTTTATAAGAATGATAGCTAAATCACAATATTCTATTAAAGTAGCCTAAAATTTGGCGGCGAGTGCTGTTGACTAGTTAACTGACTTCCCTTCAAGTCTATCAGTTTCAAATTAAAGACGGCTAGAGCACATGCACAATCTAACGTATCGACAGTTGAATTTAGGTTATATGAAACCAACCTGTCAAAAATATTATATATATATATACACACGCAAACAGTGTTATTCGGGCAAATCCTACTAGGGTGTACTGGAATTACGTTTTAGAGAAAAAGACTTGAATTTCTGCTCCAACGGCTATTAGAAATCCAGTGGACTAACTGAAATATCTTGTAACATGCATTGAATATTAATCCAGCGCGACAGTGGACTCTACAGAGGTTTCAGCATATTCACTATTAAAATTTAATAAATTGTTTAATAATTTCCGAAAACTCCTTGTATTAGATTTCGTACTTTGCCTTAATTCTTCTCCCCACAACAAGCATCTTCAAAAGACAAGATATTCAACACTACGACTATTTAAAAACACCAATCTGAGGTGTGATCTGGGGGTGCCGACAGGAGCAGCCGTCCCCCTCAAGCTTAAAAAGAGCCCCAACTGGTAGTTTCTGTGAGACATTTCTAGTCGGGCCGGATTAACACATATAAGCAAATTACGCCATAGTGTAGGGCTCCAGCTGAATTAGGGGCCCACAATAGGTTCATTTTCTTCCCCTTTCTCACCCTCAAGCCTTTTGTAAAATGACGCTCCTGCACCAATCTACATGTATAACGCGTTTTTACCAATCTGTTGAATATCGCTGTTCACAGTGCGTTCTAGCCCTAAGTGATAAACACAAAGAAAATTCTTAGTACTAGTAACAAATGTTAAACCTAATAAGGTCTATCTGCGCATAGGCGTCCCTAATTTTGAACTGGCAAACTAGGAGGAAGGAAGCTAGTCAACAGTATCCACCACCAACTCTTAGGTTAATTCTTATTTAACCTAATATGACCATCACTTTTAACGTACATTAGCGGTTCCAAAGCGCGGAATGAGTTTGTGTGGCAATGGGACACAAACTTTGAACCTTCGGATTCACAATACGGACACGCTAGTTCTAGGACACTCCCAGCTATACTCGTGAATACAGTGGCTTAAGTTTACTAAATGTGCTTTATACTTTTGTGTTTTAATGCTTCAATCGTGGGTGCCTAAAACAATGAATGGAACGAATTATTAATATAAGTGCTTGTTTGTTTGTTTGTTTGTAATTAAGCACAAAGTTACACAAAGGGCTATCTGTGTTCTTCCCACCAAGAGTATTTAAACCTGGTTTCTAGCGTTGTAAGTCCGCAGATATGTCGCTGTGCCACCGGGGGGGGGGGGTATAAGTTATCCACTCCTATAAACAAAACTATAAGAACAATATAAGGGGTACCGTTATGGCCTTAGAGATTTACTACAAGCACAAATTACTAAGCCTTTGCTTCTTAAAAGGTTTTCGGTATATATTTAAAAAAAAACATACGAAGATGATTTTAAACTAAATAACCTAAAAACATGTTTATCTATACACACATTTTCAGCAAACAAAAACTACGGTAATTCTGAAAACTTGGCTTTATGAGCTATGGGGGAATCGTATATTTTACTTTACTCTTACAGTTCTGTCGTCATCGTTTACAAATCTAGCTATAGATATAAATTATCAATAAAATACATAAAAAAAGGCTCCACGTTATTTTCGTTCACATTTAACGTCCGCATTTTGTAATATTTTCACCACCTAACTAATTGAAAATGTTTAAAATGCCAAACTTTGCTTATTGAAAGACATTTCTGAAGACAGAAACAACTGCCCCGATAGAGTATACTGTAACATTGCATGAAGTGTACTCTCACCAGAGGGAGCTGATCACACAGGAGCGCTTGTACATCCTAAACTTCCGTTTCTTTGAACCTGGCATTTAAAATGACGTCTTTCAAATATGTAACGCCATCAAGATTCGCTCAACACGAAGAAATACGGCAACAGAAAAGAAAGGAGGAAGAGGTCCTGACCCTCAAATAGGTCTCCTACCTATGAAACATCGATCCACCTCCAACAACAACGGTTCGCTTAACTTCAGAATATTATTTTTAAACACGTACTCTCTCATCACAGCGGCCATATTTATATTTCGAAATCCTGGCACAATCAGCCCGACGAGAAGTCCTCTTGACTGAAACTAATACTTGATCCTAACAAATGCTTTAAGTTACTAATCAAACCTTTGTTTTAACCGCCCCTGATGAATTAAATAAAGCTTAATACCTATTGTTATCATACCCAGCTAAACTTAAAGATAGAACTGTATTGTTGGGAATGTTAATGAAGTAATTTTCTAGCAGTTTTCTGCCATCTTGTTAACATCAGCAGTACAGTGTAAATGTTTGCTAGTGAGAAATAAAGGGTGTAAAAATACTATTTAAAAATTTTCAACAATTTAAAATATCTGAATGCACAGTAAAAGTCAATATGCGGATGCGTTATGTACTAACAAGTGACCAAATAAAAATTCAAAATTTAGCTGTGGAGGGCTAAAATTAAACTATTAATTATTGTCTGTTTTCGTTATGTACTAATATATCAACTACAAAAAAGTTTGAACATTTTTACAGTGCACTCTCGAAAAATAAATGCATTTGAAATGCCAAGCAGATATTCGCAAGTATTTATTTAATTTTTTATTCAGAAATCTTGCGCAAAGCTATACAAAAGGCTATTTGCGCATATCCGTTCCCAATTTTGAACTAATAAGCAAAATATACTGCTAACTCTTGTCTTGTCTGAGAATAGAGAATTTGACCGTTACTCTTATAGCGTAATAACAGCCCCAAAGTGCAGGCGCGTTTTGGAGGCAACGAAACGCGAACCATTAACTTTGTATTCGCAATCCGAGAACGCTACAACACTTGGCCACGCCTAGCTCTATCCTAATGAGCTTATCAATGATTTGAAAACTGAACACAGACATTGAAAGTGTCCTTGGAAACTATCGAATTTATCGTTTGTAATCTAACTTATCTGGTACAAACTCCAGTTATTTTATCATTCTTCCACTAGGGGACAGTAGATTAAATAATATCTACACACACACGAAAAAAAAAGAAAAAACTATAACAAAGATTCTTTCATAACCTTTATTTGTTAGTTAGTCAAAGTAGTGTCTGTTACACACCGCACATACACTATTAGATATCTGAATCTCAATTACTTGCTGTATTTTTTGAAAGCCTAGCCGGTTTCACTCAGCACCTTTTTAACCTTTAATCTTGTCGTGACAGAACTGTTTTCTTATAAGCCCACTAGTTCATTCATCAATTTGACATTTTACCATACAATCTTCACTATCCCAGTGTGATCTGTGGCCACATGATAACTTTGTAGTGCAAAGACGTGACCATCTGCCTAGTCTAATTACTTGTTTATGACCAAAAGCCCTTTTTTTATGGAAATCAAAATTTCCATTAGAGAGATTCAAATTTAGTTTCCACGAATCCGTCTCACAACGCGAAAGAGAGACTGGTAGCCCACTGAACAAACCAGATTTTGTATTTCCAAGAAACTTTTTAAACGACGAAGTTTCAACAAGTCAGATTCTAAGACTTGAAACTATGACCAATTTCGCGATGTAAATAATCTTATTTTCAGTTAAAAAGACTTTATATAACACACTGTTTATTTACTATTAAATATAAAAGGTGCAATAACCTTGCATTTTTAATTTATAATATGATCTGGCCTGGCATGCCCAGGTGGTTAGGGTGCTCGACTCGCAATCTGCGGGTGGCGGGTTCAAATCCCCGTCCCACCAAACATGCTCGCCCTTTCAGCCGTGGGGGAGATATAATGTGACAGTCAATCCCAATATTCGTTGGTAAAAGAGTAGCCCAAGAGAGGGCGGTGGGTGGTGATGATTAGCTGCCTCCCCTCTAGTCTTGCACTGCTAAATTAGGTACGGCTAGCGCAGATAGCCCTTGTGTAGCTTTGCGCGAAATTCAAAACATACATACGTAATATGATCTACTGATGGATGGCTTGCTTGTATGTTTGCTTGTTTATCATTTTCGCGCAAAGCGCCTAGCCGTCCCTAATTGTGTACTAGAGGGAAGGCAGCTAGTCAACAGCAAACCACAGCCAATTCTTGGGCTACTCTTTTCTGATCGAACAGTGGTTTCGTTCGTTTGTTATTAAGTACAAAGCTACACAATGGGCTACCTGCGCTGTGTCCGCTAAGAGTATCGAGCCCCGAATTCTAACGTTATAAGCATTTACGCTTACTGACGAATTTCAAACTATCATTAACACAGAACATTCAACTACTGCTTACAAAACTGATTTTTTGGTGTTAACATTAAACATATAAAAAACAAGTAATTATCAAACTAGAAATAGAAATAAAACGTTTTAGTCTCGATTCATTGACACTCACGTTTATTAATTATACATATATAGTCTTAATTTCTATAAGAGAAGACAAAAAACATACTCTAAGTTGCACGACGTCTTTGTATATTTGTACGTGCTGTGCTAATTCACCAAATATAACACTACTGTTTTTTACCCAACAATCCCAATAGTATTCAAAAATTATACAAATCACACTTTGGTCAAGGAACCATAGATTGGACATGGAAAAGAAACTACTTAGTTTCCTCTAATGAAACGATATATGATGTTTCCAAATAAAATACTGTGTGTGTATAGGACCTAATTGTTAATACTTCTCAATGTTATTTCACACACACAAAAAATAAGCATCTTTAGTTTTCTATTTTATTTTCTAAACGTTTCTAAACCCTGCATATCCATTTTTAGTTAGTGAACTCGAATCTAAAGTTTCGACACGTTACTAAGATCGCGAAAATAATTTCAGTCGTTCCCATACATATTCACATTCTGGAAAAAAAACCGCCTTATTCAATTGGTACCATATTACTGATCTTAATAAAGTCTTCGTGTAGGTTCAGAACAAAACGACTTATTCAAATGGTATCAAAGGGCTGACTTTGGTCAAGGATCGTGGAGTAAGTTCACAGAAAAACACGTCTTACTCAATTGGTACTACATAGATTCATGGTCCTGGTGTAGGTTTAGAGATGACATATTTGGTACTTTCAATTGCAGTAATAAAAAACTGTTTACACTTCACGAATGCTTCAAAACTACACACCCAACATTAAAATTTACTCTAGAAATCTTAGAATTTATCCACAATGTTCCTTTCCCAAGTGTTTTATTAACCATATTCCCCAAATAAACAAAACATAAACTGTAAATTATTCTTAAAATGTAGTGCTTTGTCAAAATGTGTCACATATCAGCTTGAAAGTAAGAAATATGGTGCCACCTGTAGCGGCGAAATTAACTGATCATTCCACAGGAGTGTATCTGTGAATAGATTTCAAAACGAAATAAGCGGAGAGAAAAAACTTGCAAGTCTTTCAAAAGTATAGCCATTGTTTTCTTGTATATCCTTGTTCCTTTTTTAATTGTCCCCTGTTCTTACTCATTTTCTTCCATATGAATATTATTCTAAGCATATTGATGTAGGTGCACAACAAGATCTTTCTTTAGAATCTCTCTCTCACGGCATCGGGATTTGGTCATTTGAGACCTGGGAGGTTCAGGTGCGTTTGACCTCTTCCTCCAATTTCTTTAGAATATTATTGTTTATTTGTTTGTTTTGAATTTCGCGCATAGCCACTAAAGGTCTATCTGCGCTAGCCACCCCTAATTTAGCAGTTAATCAACACCACTCACCGCCAACGATGGTGGGATTGATCGTCACATTATAACAATCCCACGGCTAGAAGGGCGAGCATGCGACTGGCAGATTGCGAGTTGATTGCCCTAACCAACAGATCATGCCAAACCTTCCTTAAAGTATAATTCGTATATGTTATTTTCTGCGGTATTTGATATACTTTCAACAGTACTCATGACATTACATCAAAATAAGACTGAAAACGACTTAATTCACATCATACACAATATTTTCCTTACACATTTCATACGAATAAATATTGCGAACTACAACAATTATTTAAGCAAACCGTGTATGAAATGTATAGTTTTAAGTTACATTTCAAGCCATACTAATATTTCGTTCTCTTACATTTGAAATGTAACTTTAGTTTTGGAGATTTCCACTGTGAATATAGCTCCCAAGGAAGGTTTAAAGTGTACATGTCGAACCAATAAATAAATTTCAAATATATTTAGAGTTACATATCGCCTAGTTTATTATAACATGAACTTTATAAGTCTAATCAATAAAACACACATACACACATAAATATATAAGATTATTATTTGAAATTTCTTACTTGTACAAGGATCTGGTTAGCAGCGCCTATACATTCTATTGTAATGGCACATTAATCTTAATACACCCAACAATCTCGAGAAAAAACAGTCTATTCGCTGCAATGCACAAACAATTATCTAATACTAAATCTGGTGAGAAGAAATAAGTAGAAGAACTGCAGACAAAAGATTCAGTTTCAACTAAATATAGTTACTGACAGTCAGTTCTCTGGTCGGGTTTATCAATGTGTCACATGGGCAGCAAGTTTGTTGTATGTCATCATCTTATTAATATATGTACACACACACCTATAAATAGATTGAAATCATAATAGGATGTATTCGAAAACTGAACTAATGTAAAATTTATTAAATTATCGATTCTAAATCAACATGATCATTATATTACTTAATACGCTTCTTCTTGTTTATCTAACAGTTTAGTACATAATACTTTTTTTTCTTTTAGTCATCCTTCATTGAGTCCGCACTTTCTTACCTTTACTCTTTCTTAAGCCTAATTCAAGGAACTTATGGGTAAAAGTAAAAAATATACTGTATGTCAAAAAAACTATATCTGCATATCCAGTACCGACGAAACGTTTTGCCAAATACCATCAACCCGAATTGGATAAAACACAGTGGTTATCCAGGCGCTATCTGTATCATCAACTTTCATAAACAACATATGGTGTGAACTAGGTTAAGTAAGTGAATTGTAGTTATTATCAATTTTATTACAGTTATTTACAAATGAAATTTTTCGGGTAAGGATTAATAACACAATATTTTTTTTATTCATTATATTTATAACACAAGTGTTTGTTGTTGTTGTTATAATGTTTATGTCCACCAAGCGAGTTTCTTTAAACAAATAGTCATATACTGAAATAAACATATATTTTATAAATGACAAAAATATTTTTTATTGATTTATCTTACGAATAATTTGTTGGTCTGTTTCAGCATAAAGCAACACAATGGGCTATCTATGCTGTGCCTACTGCATGTATCGAATCCCGAATTTTAGCGTCTTATAAGCACCAAAGTTTACAGTTTAGACATCGGTCAGTCGTACGAACAGTAAATATACATATATGTCTATATTATAATTGCAAATATTATTTCTCGCGCATCAATATTACACCTGTTTCCTCATTACTGCCAATACAAGTGTCTTTTTATTTTCGGAAGAGCCTGTACATAATATGCAGGTCATTAGTCTATACATGGAAACCATCTAAAGACGGGTTTGTTTATTGCATGCTGGGTGTAGAAAATCCCTATAGCAGATGTTATGAGCTTTAAAAACTGTCAGAATGTGATAGAAGAGGTTCGTGTATCTGTAACAGGCGAGACCTGTTTATGAACATTAACGAAGCCCGTTTGTAAACATGCAAACATAAGGAACGCGGCGACCAGTGATTTCGGTCATAAACTTTAATTGGTTTATTATCCTTAGCTATTTTATATACTACGTCTATCTCTTTAGCTCCTTTCACTATGTCAATCTTGTTATTTTTTCACTACTTTTCGTCCTTTCCTAGATACTTTATTTTATTCATATCATACTTTAGTTAGCCTTCACTATATTTTTACAGCTTTTATGACACTTGCTTATCTGTCTGTTATTGTTAGTCGGAAGACAAGGCGTTCACTTACAAAATACACAAAGTCAAACACTCAGCTTGAGTTGATTATTGGTGGTACGAACGGTCCCCACCATTATCACCGCTTAAACGGGAAGGTAATACATTGATTTATATATATACTCTTCTTCTTTTATAAGTTTAAATTGCCAAATGTTTCAATATTTTAAGTAAAATATCTAAAACTGTTTTTATAAGCGATATCTTTTTTTTGTCCTCCCCCCCCAGTGCAAATTTCCTTGGGTTATTGAAACTTTAGGACGATTTGCTGCTCTGATATATTAATCAAATAATATGTATTTTGATACTAGATACACTTTTTTTACCCAACTTAACTCTTGCTCTCTTTTCATTTCTTCTTTGTCTAATTCTTTTTTTTGTTTTATCATATTGGTCACTCTTATTATTCACCATTTCTATCTCTTTATGATCTCATTTTAATTGTTATACATTTTCCAAGCTATCTATTTATCCATTTATGTCTAGAAGCTTTGTGTTTGTCACGTTGCAGTGTTTCATCCTTGGAGCACTCGCCCTATATTTCACCTAACCTCCTTTCTCCAACATATGTTCACTCTTTTCATGACCACACAACAACATACAATTCATATCTGTAGATACTTTCTACGCCAAAGAAAACACATTTCTAATATCGCATCTGTTACTTCGCCATTTTGCACAAATATAACAACGGGTGAGTTTGTGTCATGAAGATATAGTAGCATAAATTATTATGTTGATTTAATTTGCAACCTGTCATGACTACCAGACATTTGTAACAATCATACTTATACTTGGCCATATTCCTAATTAGAAATAGATAGTGATGTATCTGTGTCAATTGCTGAGCTAATCTTTAGGTCTGATCTATGTAGGGAGCTTGCTTTGCCCAAGCGTTAATAAATAGTTTTGTTTCGCCCATGGAAAATATCCACACAGTTGCAACAGAATACGCAACATATAGCCTTCTTCAAAATCATAATGTATTGAAAGTTCAGAACCTCCCTTTGAAATCACCATTAAACACAAGTCATTAGCTTTAACTAAGCGGTGAGAAATTATCAAGGTGTTCACCTAAAATATGTCCCGTAAATAGAGCAGCTACCAAGAATACTTGATATGTTCTTTGCCTAAATTGCAGCATACTCGGAGAAATGGCGGCTAAGTGCGACTCTTCAAATTATTCAACAAACGGGATCTACTACCATAGACACGATATTTCCAGACAGAACACAAGAAAAGAAGTCCAAGGTAATAATTCCAGTGAATTCTGGTTCAAGGAACAGGATCTTTACCAAGAGGCATCTCTGAATGTTTGATGTCACGAATATCGGCGTGTGGGCTACGTCGAGGTGTAAGAAGCGAATTGGTAATTGTATACGCAGTGCATATATAAACTAGTGTTAGGCACCTGTACATTACATTATATTGGTCTTTTGAATGTTTGCATATAAGTGTTCTACTATCGAAATGTTTTAGTAAAAGCTGTATATGAAGTATGTTGTTTAAACTATTTTCCAGACCAACATGTTTTTGTGAATACAGTTCAGTGTCTAAAAGTCTGCTGGCAGAAAATCTGTCAAAGTTTGGCTATAATACAATCGAACACCGATATGTCAAAGACCCAGAGATGTTTGGCGATTAATTCGAGATATGAAAGGCTCGAGATGGCCAGTCTGATTACATGACCTTAGTTTCAATGTACAGGGTGTCGCAGAAGTCTGGAACCATAAAGGAAAATACACAATTTATTCTTAATGTATTTATTACTGAAACTGCATGCCATTAACAGCCATTAACACACATAACAATTCTTGGCATACTGTGCCATCAGGGTATTTTCTTTCCTGAAATATGTACAACTAACATTAGAAATGTGTTTGTTTAACTTTAAGAATATGATGTCAGTGTTCCCTATGGGTACAGACTTCTGGGACACCCTGTATAGTAACTGATCAGTATCATATACAATAAATGGGTGGAAATGAATTATGACTTCAACAACAGCCATGTTTCTGGATTGCAAAGTTCGAAATACCAAAGGTCTATTGTACGTACATCCAGGTTTTAGAAATAAGCAAAAAAAATTGCCATTTTTAGATGGTGGAAGAAGATGAACAAATAGATCATTCAACCAGCTGAATGAACTTTAAATCTAATCAGGAGTCATCTAAACAAACTTCGGTTTTTCATCCATGAACAAATAGATCATTCAACCAGCTGAATGAGCTTTAAATCTAACCAGGAGTCATCTAAACAAACTTCGGTTTTTCATCCATGAACAAATAGATCATTCAACCAGCTGAATGAACTTTAAATGTAATCAGGAGTCATCTAAACAAACTTCGGTTTTTCATCCATGAACAAATAGATCATTCAACCAGCTGAATGAACTTTAAATGTAATCAGGAGTCATCTAAACAAACTTCAGTTTTTCATCCATGAACAGATAGATCATTCAACCAGCTGAATGAACTTTAAATTTAATCAGGAGTCACCTAAATAAACTTCGGTTTTTATCCGAAGTAACCATGTTCATTCCAGGGTTTTAGCTAAAAAGACTTTTCGTTTGTGATACAGAACAACGCAATAACTTCAGCATCGATTATATTCATTGCAACAAATATGAATACACAACTCTGCTTATGCTTTAGATTCCTCCCCTCCCCCCTAAGAACAAATTGCAATTAAAGTGAGGTGCCTCCGAATGGCTATTTTTTTCCAGTTTCAATAAACTAATTAGGTGGGGTAGTCAGGTGTCTCTCGTATTGCAAGGCTACTCAAGCTACACAGTTTGGGAATCCCTCCTTTAACCCTTCACCACCACACCACCTCATATCTAAGCTAATTCCGTACCCTACCCCTTGGCTACGACTCACTTGAACATCAACCAAGTTTTATAAACCATGGTCATATCTAAGCTCATTCCCTACCTTAACCCTAAACCCCAGCTCTCTTGACCAATAACAAAATGTAATAAATCCCGGTAATATCTAAGCTCATTTCCTACTTTAACCCTTCACTACGACCCTCTTGAACAATAAGAAAGTTTTATAAACCTTGGTTATATCTAAGCTCATTCCCTACCTTAACCCTACACCACGACCCTCTTGAACAATAACAAAGTTCTATAAACCCTGGTTATATCTAAGCTCATTCCCTACCTTAACCCTTCACCACAATCCTCTTGAACAATAACAAGGTCATTCCGTTACTCAACCTTTCACCTATATATATTCACTAATGATTTAATCGTTGTGGCCTTTGTATTTTACCAAAACGTTTTCGCCAAGTGATAATAGATAAAGTTGTTTTAAGTCACAAGAATAGCTTATCAAGAAAGGACACTCCCTACAAAAGAAGCAAAAGTTTCCGGTTATGACTGCACAGGATAAAATCACATTAAAAATACATCTACATTTCTTTATGCTAACGAGTTTCACGAACAATATAATATAAAATACTGGTATAAATTAATCAGTCTACGTTATACATAATACAGGTAAATACAGAAGAGAACTTGTAATACAACTGCCAACGTTTTAAAACAGAGATACCACAGTATATGGCAGAGTAAGCCTGTTTAGGACTGATTAGCTTGGTCTTCACGGTTTAAAAAAGATCATCATCGCCTCGAGGGATACATACAGAAATTCAGAATTATATCACAGATAGTTCGTTACGCTTTGATAAGGTTGAGTAGTGTATTTACACAATAAAAAGTATCTTAGCAAATACGGAACTCTGATACATACAGAAATTCAGAATTATATCACAGATAGTTCGTTACGCTTTGATAAGGTTGAGTAGTTTATTTACACATTAAAAATTATCTTAGCAAATACGGGACTCTGATACATACAGAAATTCAGAATTATATCACAGATATTTCATTACGCTTCGATAAGGTTGAGTAGTTTATTTACACATTAAAAATTATCTTAGCAAATACGAGAACCCTCTATTTTGCGTGGTACAACACTTTACATATGCTCGATAGGTCTGAAATATACAAATATGGTAGGCTTAGCACGTACAGCAACTTCGTAACATACTTATACGGGAAAGAAGGGGAGAGAGAAAAAAGAAGCAAGAAGAACGTGACAAGCCCCTCGTTGTGCCCCCCTGCTGATATCCCTACAGTCCTTTCTAGGCTTGATTGTTACAATTCGGGTTGAGTTGGCAGCTGCATGGGATGTTCTTACAGTCAACATGTAGCTAGACTGTTCGTGTTTGCGAAGTCTCATGGTCTCATGAAGGAAAGCTAGGCTCAAGTCAGTGTTCATACATTCTTATTCTTCACTATACTGAGCTTCCCAACGATGTCTACGACCGCCATGCGATGCTCGGGGCTGATGTAAGGCGCGGGACGGATAAAACCCTGCTGTATTCGCTCTTGAGAAGGCGCGTTCGGACTAGCAGGACCTCCCCGTCGGGGCCAATGAAGGGTCGGAGCTAGAGAGGCTTTCTTGGACATCCCGCAGCAAAATATAGCTTATGCTACTAAACTACTACTATACAGTTATACAAAGCTCGTGCAATTCAAAATGTCTTCTGCCACGAGCATGTTCACCATCGATGGTTGGAGACGACATGAACATGTACTAAACTATTCATGTGCAAAATAATAACAATGAAACTTCAAAGAAGTATATTCATTTCTTGCAAAATGAGTTTTTATTTAATGGGTTACTTTCGAAATAAACAAGAAAAATAAGAAATACGCTTTTGAAAACCAAAGGGAAAAACAATTATTTAAACATAAAATACATGCGATCATGCGGAAGAAAAGCTTTGGTTTTCTCAGGAACAATGTTCAAGCAAACGTTTCATATGCTAAAAATATTAAGGTTACAAACATGAATTTGTCAACTGTGACCCAAAGTTTGAATATAAAAAGGCGACCTCACTGCAAGAAGCATTCTTCCTTTCATAAATAGCATATAGAAATATATTTACGCATTACATGTGTCATCATAAACAATATATAAAAATGTAACAAGGTACTTTTTTTTTCAATCCCTTTCCTTGTTTGTTTAACTGAGCGACATCGCCACAAAATATGGTATTCAATGTAAATAAAATGAGAATTACTGATGATTTTTGCTAAATCAAACATTACTTTATCATGATAAAGTCTCATGTATTAGTTACTGTTGTCCAGTTTCAGAACCTCTTTCTGTCCAGAAACAGCAATTACTGTTGTCCAGTTTCAAAACCTCTTTCTGTCCAGAAACAGCAATTACTGTTGTCCAGGTTCACAACCTCTTTCTGTCCAGAAACAGCAATTCCTGTTGTTCAGTTTCACAACCTCTTTCTGTCTAGAAACAGCAATTACTGTTGTCCAGGTTCACAACCTCTTTCTGTCCAGAAACAGCAATTCCTGTTGTTCAGTTTCACAACCTCTTTCTGTCTAGAAACAGCAATATTTAAAATACAGTGAAGCCAAAGAAATACTTGCGTATAAAGAGGATCACCTGAAACTATGCCTTGCACAAACAGCATCGTTTCTCTTGCGTATTACAAATATTTGCAATTCGCACAAACACGAAAAAAAAACGAATGAAATAAAGTTATTCAATTTCTATAGGTTTAAAGAAATGTTTGTACTTGCTGGATATGATTGGTTGTTTTATTTTCATAACCGTGAATCGGAACTCCAATACTTTCTAGAAACGAAACAAAAACCTTGTAGTATCCAAAAAACTTATATAACATGAAATTTTTCTAAAGGCGGATAAATATGATAATCTTCAGTTCGCTTCCGCCAGTATTTTCACTTAACTATTTAAAGATGGGGAAAAAAGCCCACTTCAAGCAACATCCAAGGCAAATCGAAAGGAAAAACTTTGGAAGTCTTAGAACTGTATGTATTGCGTTTACTTTATATTATTGTAAAAACTTTTTTAATTTAACATACCTATCACCGACTTTTGGCAAACTTTCAGTTAATTCCACGGCTAAAAACATACAAGGTTCGAAATTAGCCCTCCCGGTGACTCAGCGGCAAGCATGAGAGCTCATAACGCTAAAATATGGAGTTCGATATTTGCGGTGGGCACAACGCAGATGGCCCATTGTGCAGCTTTGAGGTTTAGTAATAACAATCTCGGTTAGGTTTTATTTGTTATTATTTTCTATCCTTTGCTAGGCTGTAGCTACACGGTGTTATGATTTATTTTTTGGTTGATTACACTATATCTTATCTTTGAGTTTGTATATTTTACAATGCAGGGAATTTGTTTTTTTTTTTATCTATTCATACATAACGCAATTGCCTAAAAAAATAGGGCATCTAACTATTGCTACTGATTATTTTAACACGTTGCTTGACAATTGGTCAATGTACATTGAAAATGTAAAAAAAATATTTAAGTCAATTGCAACTTTACGGAAAGTTTTATTTAACGAAACAGCCAAGTTTATTTATTAGGATTAATATTGCATTTATTAAATCATAAAGAACAAACAACAGTACTGAACGCTCTTCTCTTGGAAGGTCTTTTAATCAAAACACTCACTTCGGTCCCATATTAAACCTTTTAATTTTCTTTTTTAAAATAGAGACTTTTTTTTGAAGTTGTCAGCAAGAAGTATATAAGATAAGTTGTTAAAGGCGGCGCCAACGAGTATTTGGCTCTTGAACCAATACGACAGATACACACTGTTATAGACAAGAGGGCCCATGCCAAGGAGCTCAAAACCTACTTTCTCCCACCCTCCGACTCCCCTCTATCTTGGCGCAGGACAACACGTAACACGAGAACCCCGTGACTCAGGGGGTCAGAGGTCAGATGGGAAGGAAGTCATTTCTCCTTGGCCTAGGGGTCATCTGGGGACCATGGTTTAAAAACAAGCGTTTAAACAAGGTACACATACGGTCAAAACAGTTCAAACTTAATCCACGCTAAATATAAAAGTATAAATTATAATCCAGTGATTAAAACCAGGGAAAAAGATTCAGAATTTTTTTTTACATCCAGCGTGTTTAAAAGTGAGCATGCTTATGAAATTTGTTTCTTTAATTCTAAGTTTCACAAATGAGGCTGTGTATTTATACAGTGGCCAGGACACATATATATAAGATAGACTTTCTTGTCGAAATGTATAGCTTGTTGAACACAACTAACGTGTTTACTGAACCAATTAACTACATTACTACAGAAGATTACACAACAAAACATTTATACTGAAGATATAAAGGAAAGGGAACCATGCTATAATTTATACATAAATAAGTACCAAAATGCCATTTTTTTGTAAACTTAGGTCCATAAGATGCAACAAAATATATCAAAATATCATATGCTTATACCTACTTATCTAAAAACAATGAGTAACAAAGTTAATTTCATATAATTAACGTTTTTTTTTAATATAATTAACCTCACGTTGTCTTGGTTCCAAGTTCCAAATTTTGATGTGCTGTATCTTGGCAACTTATCATCTTTAAGTAATTTCTAGCCAAACCATCTGAAAATAACTCGTTGATATGTACTTTCTTGGATACTTGCTAAATACTACCGTGAAAAAAATAAAATAATAATCTGTTATAATACCATGGATTTACAACGTATGGACTCAGATCTGCAATAGTATCATGGATTTACAGCGTATGGACTCAGATCTGCAATAGTATCATGGATTTACAGCGTATGGACTCAGATTTGCAATAATACCATGGATTTCCAACGTATGGACTCAGATCTACAATAATACCATGGATTTACAACGTATGGACTCAGATCTGTAATAATACTATGGATTTACAACGTATGGACTCAGATCTTTAATAATATCATGGATTTACAACGTATGGACTCAGATCTGCAATAATATCATGGATTTACAACGTAAGGACTCAGATCTGCAATAATATCATGGATTTTCCACGTATGGACTGAGAATCACGCATATTTGATTTGTAAATTTATTAGTGATAACAGCAAAGTCTATATTCACCCTTTTATAACGTGTTCGTGTAGTTTTTGCTTTAACAATGCCATTTTAAATGAATAAAAAATATATAAGTTAAGAGTTACTATGAGTGGCCAGTGCCAAGTACACAGTATATGATGAGCCGCGTTTTATATTTTGGTAATTTCTAAGAATAACCTCCACATAAAATATTTTTGGAATTTCGTCAGTTCCTCCCTTTTATTATTTCATCAAAACTACTGGGTCATATTTACATCATATTATATGTATATATATATATTTGTGAGATTTCATCTTTTGTTATCTGTCGACAGACACCGCAACTGTACCACGAAATTGTACTTTGATACAGATTTATTCATTTGCTAGATACAAATACAATCATAAACCAGAGAAATTCTTTTACTCCAAACACAACGATGTCCAAACCATAGAAACAAACATTTGTATATTTGCATTGAATAAAAGCAGTGACAATAGCGGGGTGATTATCATTTTCTTTTAAACAATAGCGGAAAGTGCCGGGTGTTTATAAATGTATCAACAACAAATTCACCTAGTGAATCGAAGCCCTGAGTCTGGCGTGGCCGAGTAGTTGGCGTACCCGGCTGTGGATCTGTGGGTTCCTGGTTTGCGTCCCTGTTACCATCAAATAAACGAAGCTACAAGCTTTGCACTTTGGGGCCGTGATGGTCACATCCCGCTATTCGATAACATAAGAGTAGCCCAAGAGTTGGCGTTGAGTGCTGTTGACAAGCTGCCTTCCCCCTAGCCTATTAGTTCAAAATTATAGATGGCTAGCGCAGATAGCCCCTATGTTGCATTACCCGAATATCTGAAACAAACAAACGAATCAAGGCCTAATTTACCAGCATATGTGAGATACGGTTTCTCCAAATATGTATCGCGTAACATTCGAGTATTTAGTTTCGGTATTCGTTTGCGGTGCTGGAGCCGAGATAAACACATATGCATCGAATTGATCATGACGTAAGTATATTCTAACTACGAAAGAGACAAAACTCGGAAATAAAGTTTAAATGGTTAACAAGCACAATGCAACACCATGTACACACTAAAATAATATTTACTCCAGTGCGCCCATATATATCCTCATAATTTGTTTTTTCACATGTTTATTCAATGTTATTTATTTCAACTACCTTGTATAACACTAGTGAAAACCATGAACTCCACAAAACGAAACGCTTTAAGTATATATATATATAAAGTGATTCAATTATCAATTCTAGTACAATTCGTCAGCAATTTCATTACGCTCACATACAAAAAGAACAAAAATAGACCAGAATAATAATAAAAAAAAGACAATACTGCAAAATGATCTATTTTACATTTATGCAAGTTGTTATTATAATATGCTGTTATTTTATCACATACAAACCTCACTGGTTCAACGTTTATGTCATAAAAATCACAGTCCAGTAACAGTTAAAAGTATAATGGTAATAATAAAACTATACTTTATTTAGATTCACGAAGAAAAGAACACAAATAAATAACTTAAAGGGTCGAGATGTGGAGACATAAAACAGGAGAGAAATATTTATCTATTTATCGACAGACGGATTTGAAATGTCAGTTAATGCGGGTTGTGGAAGACTGAAACTACCATTACTACCGGCATATTTTTCTTACACTAAGAATTTTTGTGAGCGTTCATGTAGTTGCTCTAATCCGGGTTCTGCTACACGGTTTATTATACACAGTACATAGACCTAACACGCCAGAGGTCAGTCCCGTATCTACATAGAATCACAGTAAGAGGGTTTAGATGCTAAGACGTGAGGTTGGGTTTCGGTGGCGCAGCAGGATTAAACATTCACATAGCCTCAAGGAATACTTTCAGTTGAACAACTTAACCCCTGAGTATCATAGTTGTGTTTCATCATACAAGAAGGACATAATCTGCTCTTCACATAACATTACAGAAATGGGGAGGGGGGTGGGGAACTAAATTCTCGAGTCTTAGGTCATTCGGGAGATAAATTGATAAATTTGTGAGGTTTTTATTGTATACGTTTTCTAAGATAAACTGATTTAAAATAATAATAATAATAAGACATATAATCTCCAAACTAGAAACAACTTTCAAGCATAAACATAACACGAGAAAAAGACTTGAAAAAAAAAACGTTTTATATTAAAAGGAAAAAAACATGCAATACCGGTTTTCAAATTTTCTCAAAAAAATAACTGTTTTTACTTATAATCTACAATTAGCTTAGGCGTACGTTTTTTTTTATAGAGTGATTTTCATAATTTGGCATTTCGAATTTGTTTTGATTGTGAAAATACAAGATAAATCGGGTTCGAAAGAAAAAGGTGCAAAGGTATGAAATATACACCTACTTTCGCTGCTTGGTACAGAAGTGTACTACTATATACAGATTGTTACAGTAGTATTGTTGAAAGTACACACCCACATGTTCGTATCAAATGTTTTCACAACCTTGTACTCTTAAAAACTTTCTTATATGTTTTGAAGCTATCTTCACTGTTAATTTTCAGAGCAAATAATAAAAACATTGGTATGGTAATGAAAGGTTATCACAGGAAACAAAATTATTCAACAAACGAGTGCTGTTAAATTTCTTTCAAGAGCAGAGCTATAAGTAGAGGACAGACGTCTTTTGTTACATGTAGTATGACAAAGCAACTGTATTGCTAAGTTCTAGTTTTCCAGAGCGTGTATGTGTCATTGTATTTCGTCTAAAGTGCCTCACTGGACTTCAGAAAGTTAGGTGACATGTGGAATCCATTGCTTAAAAATAAAATGAACATAAAAATAGTTTTCAAGAGCTTTTTTTTTTTGCAACAGGCTTAATTGATACACTGGGTATTTCGAGGTAATGTTAACAGTGTCTGTAAGTAGTAAATAATACGTAGTTTTGCTTCTGCTAAGTGCAGTGATTATTCGTGTTTCACATGTGAATCTAGAAAAGAAACATGCGTACACACCGTTGATAATATATTAAATAATAAGATACTACAAAAAGTGCGTTTAGTATACATCGGCCATATACATATAACACGGCCAATAGACATCTTATCCTGAGCATAATCAAGTAATAATTAGAATTTGGACGGTTAATATTTCACTTAGTTTTCTAGAAAATGCTATAGTTACTGTTGGCTATTAGCAAGTGAGGTTCAGATATTGCATCGTATTGAATAACTTTATACCTGTAGCAACATTCTGTGTAAAAAATTGAGCGAAAAACGCTCGACTAAATCGCTCCTTTTCCAGGTAAAATATATAAGAAATCTTCCAGCAGTAATTAGTTATATTAATTGTGGATATTGATGATATTTTTGTTAGCATTTGTTTTTGTGATTCATAAGTTATCGGGTACCCTGTAACGAAGAATTTCATGGACCTACGAGCAATTCGTTGCATGAATAGTTCAGAGAAATGTGTTTAAAAACCGAGTTGGTCCATAGTCAATAGCATGAATTTGTAGATTGAAAAATATTTTACCAACGACTTGAAGACTTCTCATTAACAGTATATACATTTCACCCTCTATATATACGTCTTGTCTTCTCGTAATCTTTTTTATAGCTCTTTTTCAGTTCAGTACAGGACTAATATCTTTGTTCATTTTTTTATGTTTTAATTTACAGTTTCGGTGAAATTATTTGTCAAACTCAAGAGAAAGCTGCTCCTTGAGAAATTATAAAAACAAGAAGTTGAGCGGATTATATTTTTTCTTTCTGGCTTAACGTCCATTTCTTTTAAGTCAAGAATGCACGTCCATAATACGCTAGTTTGCCCTCTGACACTGACTGTCCACTAACATTTCGCCCAATTCTCTATGTACCTATTAGAATATTACATAAGCTTCTCTCGAAAACTGTTTATCGGGCTAATGAGTCCTATTTTTCTAACGAGTTGACAGCGAATTCATTAAATTTGGTTATCAGAATACACGATATTAAGCGCAAATTCAACATTATCAACATACCTGTATAAAATGTATTAAATGAATAATAAAAGATAGGAACATAAAACTTCCACAAGTTGCGTAAAAATGTAAATAAAACAGAAAGTTTCTTTTTCTTTTTGGTTAAGAGTGTCGTCTTCATTTACCCAAAACATTGGGCCTGGCACAGTCTGGTGGTTAGGACACTCGATTCGCAATCTACGGGTCGCGGATTCGAATCCCCGTCACATCGAACATGTTCGTCCTTTCAGCCGTGGGGGCATAATAATGTTGCGGCCAATCCCACTATTCGTTGGTAAAAAAAGTAGCCCAAGAAGGCATTATAATGTGACGGTCAATCCCATATTCGTTGGTAAAAGAGTAGCCCAAAAGTTGGCGGTGGGTGGTGTTGACTAGCTACCTTCCCTCTAGTCTATCACTGCTAAATTAGGGACGGCTGGCGCAGATATCCCTCCCCTCGTGTAGATTTACAAGAACTTCTAAATAAATCAAACTAAAAACGTATAAAATGCGTAACAAATACAAACATGTTTTGACGAAACAAAAGAGTAAAAGGTAAAAAACGGAGATTCTTCGAAGAGGATGCTAAAAATGTTAAGAAATTGTCTTTTTCAAATTACTTGTTCTTTAGCCACCCATGGATGGTTGGCAGGAGTAAATATATATTCCATTCCTATGAGGGCAGAAAATTTATTTTTCAAGGGGCATTTGATCTACATCTTTAGCGCTGTTTTAGGGGACATTACACTTTTATTTTGTCAAACGTTTTATCTTTATAATGCAAGTCAATACGAAGTTAGTAGCAGAAGCTTCAAATTGGTCCCATTCATATAATAAAATGCAAAATGTCTGTTGTGTGCATTATTTAACAACCTATAAAAGTTTAGTATCTCTGATACTATACACGTGTATGCATGTTTGTGTGTGCATAAGTATAATACCAAGTAGTTAGCAAACATATACAATGCTTAAAACAATTAAGAGGCAACCGAAGTTTTCTACATTATAGCTACAACGAAACAACTATAATTATTCAATAATGTCAATAGCAATTCTGGGTTCATTTTTATGCAAACAAGCCAGTGTCATAGAGCCAGCTATGTGATCTAACATGCAAATATTTACTATTGAAATTCATGTCCACACATTTTCATACGACACAAATACTTCGAAGTCCAATAAAAGGGTCGGATCGTGGACCTACGGGTCCAAAGTTCGCATCTAGGTTATAGCAAAAAATAACTCGCCTTCTACACTTTAGAGCCTGAGTGCATTATAAAGGTGATGGTCAAATCCCACTATTCGGTCTAGTCTATCAGTACAAAATTAGGGAGAGCAAACTCACGAGACTCTTGAGTACCTTAGCGCGAATATAGAAAACAAAAGAAAACGTTTCTTAACAAGGTGTATGATTATCTCGGACATTAATGCAAGTCATACATCAAGGTAGAACACCTAAAATACTGAATCAGTAAGCTGTGAAATAATGTGGCTCACCAGCACTGCTTGTAGGTGAATCTTGTGATGCCAAGCTTCTTCTCTGAGGTTCCCATACATGTTCAAGCAGATTCAAGTCCAGTACGCGTGCATCCATACACCTTATATGGCATTTATGGTACCAAGTGATAGCACAAAAAGGTCAGTTTCCACCAATATCAATCTCTACCTAGACCATTCTGTCATCACGCTATGCGATTTTCTTTCCTCTGAGAAACAGGTACATGAGTACACGTTTCATATATAGCGTGATTCTTCGGTGAATAAGACATTCACCAACATATCGTTTGACCAATCCCGATATTGCTAACACTCCTAAAGAGAATTATTTTGTTGCAATGGGACAGAGAAGCGCACGTCATTGGTTGTCTGATATAAAGGATAACCTTATGAAGATTGTTTCTCACTGTTTTCGTGCAGTTGCTATTCTGAAGTGTTAATTCATTTAGGAAACTAAGATCCACCGTTGGTTTAGAGGCCATGCTGTCATACAGTGGTCGTCTTGTGAGGATTGTCGACAATGGTCTATCCTGTCCAAGGCTGCATTAGTGGTCTCCATAAGAGTCGACTCCTTGCTAACCATACTTCAAATCATAAAAGGTATCCAAATGACTTCACTGGGATCCAAGTATGATTCACTATCAAATCTGGATTTCTTCACACATTCTCCTGTTGTTCAACCTTAATCCCTTAATAACAGTAACTACTTCTTGTCATTGTAAGATACATATTAATGTAATTATCACTTAATAGCAGTACTACGTCTTATCATAGTACAGTACATACAACTGTAATTATCCCTTAGTAACAGTAACTACTTCTTGTCATTGTACAATACATATTAATGTAATTATCACTTAATAGCAGTACTACGTCTTATCATAGTACAATACATACAACTGTAATTATCCCTTAGTAACAGTAACTACTTCTTGTCATTGTACAATACATATTAATGTAATTATCACTTAATAACAGTACTACGTCTTGCCATAGTACAATACATACAACTGTAATTATCCCTTAGTAACAGTAACTACTTCTTGTCATTGTACAATACATATTAATGTAATTATCACTTAATAACAGTACTACGTCTTGCCATAGTACAATACATACAACTGTAATTATCCCTTAGTAACAGTAACTAATTATTATCATTGTACAATACATATTAATGTAATTATTACTTAATAACAGTACTACGTCTTGCCATAGTACAATACATACAACTGTAATTATCCCTTAGCAACAGTAACTACTTCTTATCATAGTACAACACATACAACTGTAATTATCCCTTAGTAACAGTAGCTACGTCTTGTTATAGTACAATACATACAATTGTAAATGTCCTTTAATAGCAGTAGCTACGTCATTCATAGTACAATACATACAACTGTAATTATCCCTTAGCAACAGTAACTACTTCTTATCATAGTACACAGTTGTATGTATTAAATGTCCCTTAGTAACAGTAGCTACGTCTTGTCATAGTACAATGCATACAACTCTTTTTATACCTTAGTAACAGTAGCTACGTCTTGTCTTGTTTGTGTCGACTTTACATTACTTACTGAAGATTTTCATTCAGAGCTGGTTAAGCTAAAGTAATAAAAAACATATTGTATTCTAAGCTGCAATAAAAAGAAACATACACAGAAAAAAACGACTTATTCATTCATCACTGAGAGAAAACAAGATATGAAAGGATTTCCAAGTCAATTTTTTACCCCGATTTTCAAGTTTTCTAAGTAACGAAACTGTGCAGTTCCGCTTGCCTAATACTCCTGAACGTATACCTGGATATCATGCATACGAAATAGCTGTACTTAAGACTATTTGTATTATTCCAATGTGTCCCGTTTCTAGATTCCTATGCGATTACCACTGAGTATGCGCAGCCTTTTATTTTCTTAGAACACACTATAAACGAAGGCATCACCATGGATGGTTGGAGTACATAGAAAATTTGGAATACAGAATGCGAGTGCTGTGGCGGAGTTCCTTGTGAAACGTACCACATATCACCCTCTTTCATCGAATGATCTTGTATAATCATTTCTAAATCCTGATATAGCTACATATGTATTTCACGAAATTATAAATAGGTGTTAAATGTATTCTAATATATATATATATATATATATATATATATATATATATGTGTGTGTGTGTCGTACGCGCGCGCGCGTGTGTGTAGTAGTTAAATTTATTACATAG
>NW_013665695.1:459735-466296 GCF_000517525.1 Limulus polyphemus | reverse complement strand
CGCGCGCGCGTGTGTGAGTGTAAATTTATTACATGAAACAGTTCTTCACAACATATGCAATGCGTAACACAGTATATCTCACACACACAAATACAGAGAAAGAAACACACAAAATGCAGCTTACGCACGACATGACATACACCAGGTCCAAAAACAGAAAAATATACTTAAATGTGTATGTATCAACTCTTTGTTGCATCAATACATACGTGCGACTGCACAACAGCTGTAATCCGCATGAAATGACCTTATGAAACTTTATTTTAATGTCTGGACGACCAGATGTACATTTTCTGCGCACGAGAAGGTTCCCAACAAGACCTGTTCAGTTACAGCATAGAGGAGACAACTACCAAATTACAGGTTTTTGGTTTACTTGCCCCTTATTTATTTAATGATACACTATTACGCGTATATTACAGACAGTGTATTTGCCGTCATCACGATTCTCAGTATTCTCATCTATGTATAGGTATGTATGTACGTTTATACATATACAAATATACACAAACATACGCATATAAACCCGGAAACATAAGTCGCATGAATATCCAAGGACTATAGTCTTTCTTGACATATCAATTACAGACTAAGTTATATTCACTCACTAACTGAAGATATACGATAGAAACTGAAACCTAAAGGAAGAATCAGAATCCAGCATGCATGCAGCTAAGTTGAAACATATCACATGCTATCTTGTCTCGTGAACTATGGTAAAATACCATGTATAATATACGGCAACCGTATCTTTGCATATTGTTACGTTTTGACAAAAAATAAAATATTTTAAGAGACTACTAAATATGTAGTAGTAGTGAAATATGTACATGTATGCCTAATACTGCTTCAATTTTTTATGGAGCCACACACATGACCATAACGTAAACGTACATTATTTGAATAGAGCAACACATGTGAACGAAACGTATATATTACTTACATTGCATATACACATAAGCAACTAAACTGTGAGAAACACTTGGGTAAGAACTGGTGAAAATATATGGCCAAACATAAAACAACGTCTAATCCATATACTTAACAAAACATGCTGCTAATTAACATTTCACATCCTACAAGTGTGAACAACTCCCAGTCAAAGCCATTCCTAGAAGTGTGAATATCTCGCAGTCTAAACCATTCCTACAAGTGTGAATACCTCACAGTCTAAACCATTCCTACAAGTGTGAATACCTCACAGTCTAAACCGTTCCTACAATTGTGAACATCTCGCAGTCTAAACCTTTTCTAAAAGTGTGAACAATTCTCAGTCTAAACCATTTATAAAAGTGTGAACATCTTGCAGTCCAAACCATCTCTAAAAGTTTGAACATCTTGCAGTCCACGCCATTCCTATAAGTGTGAACAACTCGTAGCCCAAACCAATTCTAAAAGTGTGAACTACTCGCAATCCAATCCAAGTGTGAATAACTTACAGTACAAGCCGTTCCTACAAGTGAACTACTCGCAATCCAAGCTGTTCCTACAAGTGTGAACATCTCGCATCTTACAGTCCAAGCCATTCCTACAAGTGTGAACAACTTACAGTACAAGTCCTTCCTACAAGTGTGAACATCTCGCAGTCAAAGCCATTAATAATCATGCTTTATGAGGAAGCCAGTATTTAAAACAGTGTGCGTGCGTGTGTACACATACATATGTTTGTTTATGGAAAAAAGAAAATGACCATGCATATAGAAACGTCACATTTATATGAAAGAGAAGAACAAGTGTTAACGAACAACTTAGTTCACGAGTTATTAAACCAAATAACAGAATTAATAAAACAATGCATAGGAAAATATCAGTAAGTCTATTCTACCGCAGGTATCAACACAATGTAAAATAATTGTGTGTTTTTTCAATTACATTATATACAATATATATATATATATATATGCGTGTAAGTGTTTTATAATTTATTTCTAACTTAGGTGAAGTTCAACATACAAGTGAATGTTTAGACAGAAATTGTAGCTTTAATTCACTATACTATAAAACTAATGTACATATATAACCCAAATAGTATCTCTTCGTTTTTAAACAAATTCTCAATAAATGTACCTCATCGAGTCAACAGCCCATGCATAATTTTTCATCTATGTTACGTACAATTTGAGAGACTATATCATTTTCATGTGACTTTTTTTTCTCTTAACAAATCATACGTTTATACCTATGAAATAAATAGTTTCTAAATTTTATTATATACACATGACGAAAAACGGGTTCAGAAATGTTGTTTTTCTTTTATTTACATCTCCTACTACTTGAGAGACAATAGTGATTTAACTATATCATTCTCAGGACACTTTTTCAATCCCTAACAAGCCCTCGGTACCCATTGTATTAAATGCCTTTAATAATCAGGGTGAAATGTCTGTTCCTGGCCGTACCACTTATATCGTTCGGTATTTTCTTAATGTGTGTTGTGCTGGCCAATTAGGAGCACCGTTTATTTTAATAACTATGTGCTTTCAGAAAGTAAAGCAGTCGGTCTAAATTGAATGTTTTGTTTATATCGATATTTGTCAATGAATCATTCGCCTCTTTCATATGTTCAAACATGTATCACCGGAACGTTTGTTCCTTTGTAGTGCACAACATTTCCACTGTTCAAACTCATTCTTTTCTAGCACAGGATACAACGTTTAAAACGTCAAAAGGTTTTGATTCCCACTATTTTTTAACTGTGGAAAATGAAAACATATTCAATCGAGAATATTCTTCATTAAGTACATGGTAGTATTTATATACAGCAAAAAACAACAAGAAACCCTAAATGAAGGGAGGAGACGTACGGGGGTATGGCATACCCCCACTTTTTCTTCTGATATGTTGTGTCCCAAGATTTTTAAGCACATCCATACGCCATGCACCACCCTATTGTTTCCCACTTCGAGCACTATACATATACTAAAGCGTGTAATATTAAAACCCATGCACATTTTTGATATATATATATATATATATATATATATAGATTGTTAGAGATGTAGTGAGTGCAGTATGTATACATATGTCTGGATTAGTAGTATGGAATATAAAAATATGCATATTAGTATATGTATTCGTGTGTATGTGCTGTAATGAATAGTTCAGAATTCTTTGGTACAATTACCTCTATCTTTAGTCACACGAAACGTAGTCACATGATAACATTTAAAGGCTAAACTGCAATGTTGCTAAGTAAGTGAAATTCCACAAAAAACATCATCACCATGACTACGTCTAAAGACTAACTTGCAACGTAGGTAAGAGAAACTCAGCAGAAACGTCATCACCATGACTACCTCGAAAGTCTAGCTTGCAATATATATAGGTAAGTCAAATTTCACACACAGAAAAAAACATCATCATAGGCTGGAAAGAACAACGTGAAACGTATTCAGACATATGAAATTATACACATAAGAATTATTCACCATGACTACATTGTAGGCGACGTATTTAGGATCGTAGTTACCATGTTTACTGACCATAGCAATTAATACTGTCTTTATAAATAATACTAGTGATTTTGTAGGTAATATTGCGGTTGTCATATAATTCCATTCAACATATCATCACATAGCTATCGAACAACAACAGAACAATTCATGATATACACAATTCAAAGTGAAACATGGGGAGACACACAGAATTCAGCATGTATGCTGAAATGTTGAAACAGATTACAGACTACCCTGGTGAATTGCATAAGTCTAATATATGAAACAGTTATTCACAACACGTGCAATACGTAACACAGTATATTTCACACACACACACACATAGGAGGAAACACATTATACATGTTACACATGACATAACTTACAGCATATCCGACAACACAGGCCACTATTACATATGATTACCTAACAACTTTGTAATAAAATATAAATATGGTTAACTCACATTCTTGATCGGATTTTATTCTGTTTTCATGCAAAACTTTAAATTCAAGAAATCAAGTCTCCAAAATCACAAATCCTGTATTTTTAACAACAGTAAGGAACTTAGTCGGGAACAGCATAACAGCTAAAAACAGTGAATATATATTTCCTCTAGATTTTTTTTTTTTATCTATTTCTTCTAGAAACCATTTTGAACTACAGTTTTATTCCACTAGTAAGTAAACCGACTTTTTGTTCTGGCCACAGGCACTTCTCAATCATTTCATGGAAAGTGTGTGTGTGTGTGTACAAACCGACAGATCAGGCCTAGAACTCACGGCTTTGCTTCCATACGGTAGCCGGGGTTGATAGTACATATGTTCCGTTATAGACTCGATTCTACGGAACTTCTCGACCGTTCTGCATCTGTAGTCATAGCTTTCTGTGTCAATTACTTCATTAACTTATAATAACAAACTTGTACAATAAGTTAACAGTTAGGCCTACAGTTACGTACAAAGAATAAACGAATAAACACCAATAGAACCATTATATACGAGTATCATGCTGTTTCCAGTACAGAACAGTACGTATACTTATAAATGACTTGGTTTAAATGTGAAATTAACAGTTTGTAACATTTACTCCTACGTTACAAAACAGTACAACATCAATAAATGTGGCTATCGATTACTCCTGTGTTATAGCATAGTACAACGCCATTGAATACACTTATTAGTTACTTCTGTGTTATAATACAGTACAACGCCAAAAGTACAGTTACCAATTTCTACTGCTTCATAAAATACCACGAAAAAAATATACAGAACGACAGAAAGTACAGTTACCAATTACTCCTGCATTATAATATGGTACAACGAAAGAAAGTACGGTTACAAATTACTCCTGCATTATAATATGGTACAACGACAGAAAGTAAAGTTACAAATTACTCCTGCATTATAATATGGTACAACGACAGAAAGTACGGTTACCAATTGCTCCTGCATTATAATATGGTACAACGACAGAAAGTACGGTTACAAATTACTCCTGCATTATAATATGGTACAACGATAGAAAGTACGGTTACAAATTACTCCTGCATTATAATATGGTACAACGACAGAAAGTACGATTACCAATTACTCCTGCATTATAATATGGTACAACGGTAGAAAGTACGGTTACCAATTACTCCTGCATTATAATATGGTACAACGGTAGAAAGTACGGTTACCAATTGCTCCTGCATTATAATATGGTACAACGACAGAAAGTACGGTTACCAATTACTCCTGCATTATAATATGGTACAACGCCTGCAAGTACAGTTATCAATTACTTCTGCTTCATAAAAACAGTGCAACAACAGTGTGATTACAATTACTCCTTATTATAGTACAGTTCAATAGCAGTGAGTATAGATATCAATTACTTCAGTGTCATAAATGTTTCCAGTTTTACAAGACAGAGGGAGTAAATATGGTTATCATTTACTCGTGTGTTATGTGTGTAACAGGGACAACGACAGTAGGTATGGTTACCATATTATTAGGTTCCTATAGCTGCAGATTTAAATCATAACCATATGGTAAAATAAATTTAATCAACTACAAGTCTTCACTCTTAGAACACCAAACAGATAATTTTCATTTATACTGACAAACTGAAAAGTAAAGTAATCTTATATTTATAAACGTAATCAAACACATATATTTACGTTAGAATATGTCATCCTACAATGTTGGGACATCTTAGTTTTATTTGAGGTATCTTCGTGGGATTTTTTTTTATCCCTTTTTATTCTAAAACTTTTAACATATGATTGTGGTTTAGAAACGTAGTCCGAAGTTAAAATGTTATCCTGACCACTACTATGAAATTTAGTCACTTAGTGAAAAAATTAAAATTAGAAACGTTAACAAATATGTAGTGATATTGCACTTACAACATTAGAAAAAAAAACACGAATATATCTATATATGTATGTGTACAGTTCTTATCATAAATCCTTTTATAACGCAAACTCAACCAATGTCTGTTTGTTAGTGCACGGTGAGGAAACAGATCCTTGCCCAACGGACCGATCATAACCCTCACGGGAGTATGCACGCCGCAACCGTCTTGCGCGTTTAAATTTGCGCTTGAAGCCGCGAGCAAATGGACGGAAAGTATATATATATATATATTTATATATATGAAAGGGGGAGAAAGCACATGGTCGTTTCAATGATATCGCATACTCTTTTAGTAGCCTAAGTTTTCCGCATCATTTTTATATGCATGATAGAATATTTATTAACATTTTTAAGACATAGCCCCTTGCTGTTTTAACACAAATCCTTACTTAATCCTCATTTTCGTTGAATATAAATGCGTAAAACAACTAATGATATATTCCAGAATTAACTCTATAAGAAGTTAGAGTTGGTTTAGTTAAAACATTTAAAAAGCATAAGTTCTGTATTTGTTTCTACCATCTTTTTATACTATTTTTTACATTAACAGTAAACCTAAATGAAATAGTTCTTCCTCTCACTATCTCTTTAGTTTATTAGTTTTTTACAAAGGAAATTTGTAATCTACTTTTCACATTAGTGAAAAATACCTTCCTAAAAAAATTAGGTATGACAATAACCTTTTATTACGTTGAATATTAATTACGTCATTATATTTACAT
>NW_013665695.1:444404-458670 GCF_000517525.1 Limulus polyphemus | reverse complement strand
TGTTTGATGGGACGGGGATTCGAACCCGCAACCCTCAGATTGCGAGTCGAGCGCCCTGACCACCTGGCCGACCAACAAGTAAACAACACCACTGAAAATATCACTTGCTATTATACAGATCTATGATCCAAAGATAATATTTTAATATAGCCTGGCCAACATTCAATTTAAGCTTGTAATTTTGCTGTCAAAACAACAAGCGCGTTAGTCAGCCTGTACTGTTCATCGGCAACGAGCTTAACAATAAACTGTAAAATAATTAGTGTTTGTTTATTTGTAGTTAAACACAAAGATACACAATGAGCTATCTGTATGTGCCTACCGCGGTTATCGAAACTCGGTTTTTGGCGATATAAACCTTCTGATTTACCGCTGAGCTACTTGGGAGCAAATAATTTGGGTACTACACGTTAATATATCTGTGACCATATCTTTTCCATATCTGTGACTATATCTTTTCCATCCAACCACAATATAAATGTAACTCAAACTTTAGAAATGTTATTATAATCAAAGAAGAAAAAACATCAACACATTACCTTAATAGTACTTTTCCACAAAATAAAAATGTATTTTTTTTACTGCACCCGAAAATTAAATTTAAAAAACAGGCCTATTACAAATGAAAATATTTCTATACAATAATATAACGATCAACGAGAAAAATACTTTCAAATTCGGAAACATGTGATTATAGGGGAAAAGTTAATAACTTACTTTTCTTTTAATTATCGCATATAGGTACATTAAAACGATAAACTGTGAATGAAATACTCAGATGACTTTCCCTAACAGTAGTTAACAGCTAAAATTAACTAGAGGTCTGAAGTTGAAAGCATATACTTGTATAACGAAACAAAACAACTATGTGAATTGTAGGAAACTGACACCATTTTGTATTGTTGTCCTGTCCTGTGCTGTGCTGTAATTTACAGTTCGTCGTTTTAATGAGAAAAAAAAAAGGTGATGTCTGTATTTTTAGAAGCTGTTGTTTACATTTACAAAACTAAGTATTTTTGTTAAACAGACACTAATATGCATGCAAATGACACGATTCGTTTATCAGGTTACACCCACATTTTCGCAATGATTTTCATATTTGTTTGTAATAGTTTGTGTTTTTGATCTTAAAATATCATCTCCAATCACTTTTTTTAATAAATACTTTTAATAAATAAAATATCATAGCGTATTTTTCAAAACGCACCCTCACGGATCTTCTGGCATTACGTAATAGTTGAAATGTAAAAGTAGTTAGTTATTTAATAGTAACATTGATATATTATCTATGGGATTTTGAGTCAAATCAAGAAATGCATTATGCCTCTACGTCACAGATTATATTTTCAATTTCACCTCCAGTGAAAAGGAAAAGAAATATTTAACACGTATATACAGAGATATATATTGTCTAGTCAAATGGGTAACGTTTTTCTTATAAAAAATATACAAAATCTGAAGAGAATATTAAAGTTATATATATATATATAGCGCTACAAAAGTCTCTATAGCGTACATTTCGAGAATATCCATTGCAAAATTAGACTTGGAATCAAACATGGTTAAATTACGTTTTCCTAGTTAAACATATTCTCTTCAGCAAAAAGATGCATGAAAGTTTATCAAAGCACTAAACATTTAACAATGTCTTTAAAACATCGGGTACACTTATTAATGTACTTTTTATATTAGAAAACTGTTAGAAATGTTATTGTTATATGGAAGTCTGACCAGCTGTATATTGCAATGTCAACTAATAACGTTTATAATATCTGCCAATCGAAGCTCCAGCCATGCAACGTTACTTTCCTTGCCTCAAGCTATGGAACTACACTGCAGTTTAGCAATCTTTCAACATAATATTTAATCCAATGTTCTCAAAATTGTAAATTTTCTCAATAAATTAAATCAAAAGCAAAACTGGATTTCGTTTTTGCAGTCAATTCACTGTAGTACAGTGCAAGATTTTACGTCTGCATTTCTCACGGTCAGAAAAAAAATGATAAAAACTAAATTACTAGCATTAGGACCCGAAGAAGCTCAGAGCGTTTTTCTTTTTTTAACAAAAGCAAAGATTTTTCATTTGGATGATAGCTGTCCTAGAATCTCACGTGAAGTGCTATATGCTAAAGATAATTTCATGCATTTTCATCAAATTTCATTACATTTCAAAATTTGTGTAGTACACGTAACATATGCACCATCTAAACTTTTCATCACCAAGTTATTCAGTAAACGGTAAATTGGTACCTTCTTTCAGTAGCTTTGAAGTTGTGAACTGGCGAATACGTTTGGGGGCGATATGCGTTATTTTGTTGTAACAAATAACATCTTACAATATAAAAAAAATATAAAATCAACTTCACATTTCAGTGACATCAGTGTAAAATTCATCAGAAATGTATACTTTTGAGATTTTAAATTCAATATAATACTCGGAAATATGGATATATTATATATATATATATATATATTATATGAAAATGTTACTGTATGAATTAAACTTTACTCGAAGCCTTTTAATGAAATATTAAATTTATAGAACTATAAATTTCGTTCATAAAAAAACAAGATTTTAATGCCCTAATGTACACCTGGAGAGTGATACTTATGTCATGAAACTGGTTACGAATAGTCAAACATTTCAACGAAGTGACTATAAAATAATTAAAATGTCACTGAGAAATTCGGGAAAAACTATCACTAAGACACATAAAGTGAGTGTAATAGTTCAAATACACTCACGTTAAATTGGAAATCTAAAAGACAAGCTTCCTATGTACTGAACAATAAACAAAATACACGCATAATATATACTTCTACAAAATATCACTTATATCAGTATATAAATTTCTTCGTTATTTACACAACTAAATATTTAATACACTGGACATATTCGCGGATTTCCAAGTATAACTTTGGAAATAAAACATTTCAGCACAGCAAAGTGAAAATTCCACAGTTTTTGCTATTGGGCCTTAGAAGAAGAAATAAATATAAATTCTCGATTAGGAGCATCTCCCTTACACTGGGTTATCTACATTCTATTGGGATGTAACATGAACAAGTATTTTGTGAATATGGATGCAATGGCATGGAAAAATTCGCTTTTAATAAATTCAATCTTGCAGTATGCTATAGTACGTATGTAACCTATCTCTTTTGTTATTTTTTTAAGAAAGGCAATCAACACTATTAACTTCGATCAAAACAGTATTTTGTTATTTGTTACTCTGGAAATATCACAAGGATGTCTCAATTACGGTTATGAAAGCAGGAAGTTTGCCACCGCATGAAAGCACTTCGCGAGTTATTTTATATTAACTTTCATTTTAATTCACTTATTCCAACTATTTAAAGAGCTTTTGTTATAGTAACATTGGCTATACGAAGGATATATGCGTGTGTTTTATTCCTTTGTTTCTCTTAAAACAGTTTGGATTCACGATTAACTACAAAAATATGTTTAATATTTAGTTGTTGTTGTTTTTTTTCAGATACTGAAAGAAATATTGTTATTTTTCTGCTCACGGATCTACATAAATGCGCTATTTAATTAGTGGGTGCAAAGTTTTTTTGCGAAACTCCGTTAATATTTAAACACCTTCGATTTTCACTTAACAAGATCTGAGTCTAATGGGATTGAGTTTTAAGCTTATAAGAAATATATTTAGCTTTCCTTAAATAAATAGTGTTAAATATTATTTGGATGTTAAACTATTGTTATATAGTCTAGAAATAAAGTGATAAAGTGTTTTTGATAAACAAGTATTGAAATTGTAAGGTTTAAAAGGGTAAAGACATTCAATTACTAAAATTACGACTTTTAAATATCACCACAAGATGGCGATAGCCATGCAGTAGGGTTCACTGTGTTCGCCTAGAAATCACTATACTTTTGAATACACTTACCTGTTTTCTCTTTGATTTCACACAGAACACTAAAGAGTGCTGGTTTCATTCGATGGCAATTCAGTGTATGTTTCCTGTGAAAATAAAATGGAAACATTAACATTACATATTTATCTCTCAAAAATTAGTAAAATGTTAAGCCTAAACTAAACATCACGCGGTGAAGACACTGAAGAGCAAGGCAAGATAAGTTACTCTCGTAGCGGAAAACCCCGCGAACGTACCTCGCCTGAGCTTCGTCAAGACTCTGGTCCGTAATGTTCATGATCTGTTGAAGAATTTCGGAAATATCATGTTTACGCACTTCCTGATCCGAAGTGTGTTGTTGATTTGTAGGATCCATACCATAAGTATGTTGAGGCACTACATGACCTCCCATGCCGACCGTAGGATGCTGAGAAACGGGATGCATCATTGTTTGCTGATCGTCCATGCTTCAACACCACCCTCACCGAACAGACACAACGGCGTGGCTGTCCGTCTAGCGAAGGTCATACACTGTCTCCAACATAAACGTTTCACCACAGCACAGGCGCACGACTATCCATAAAACTGCGAGTTTTACACACGTTATTGTAAACCAACTACGATTGAGTGTTTTGATTGGAATACTTTTTGACGGCCAGCGAGAGTCTTCAGGGTGGGTTGAACGATAATGCCAGTCAAGCCACTTCACCATAAAAGATGAGCGTCTGTTGTGACGAAAATTACGTCATCGTAAAATTTCAGCCAATCACAGGTGAATACCATAGTCACATTTCAGTCGCAGATGGCTGTCAATCACTTTGCTAAGCGTGAAAATCCCTCTACGCTAGCCCCGCCTTATGATGTGATGGATGACAAAATAACTTTTATGATGTTCCCTTTGCACATGCGTAATGTTTCAAATCAAAATGAAGATTGAATTTGATAAAATTATTAAAATCTTACACCACGTTTTACTATCGCCACATTTTAAAGTTTTTTTTCTCTCTAAAATTTAATATAGCCAAAGGCAAAATTGTATTTAAATGAAGAGCCGCGAAATAAACCAGAAACCTGAACTGTGTGTATACACATATATATATATGTTTGGTTTTTGTTTTCTGTCTCGTGTATTCTTGCTTGTATAAAGTTCAGTCAAACAAATCAAGTTTTGTCTCAACAGAATTAGCCCAGTTCGAAAGTATTTTCCTATATTTTAATAAGGTAGCGATGCTTTTCAAACAATACCTTGTATATATAATATTTTTTATACAAAAAGTTAAAATAGATGAAATATTGTTAAACAAACTTCTACATGAAACAGAAAACCATTGTCATTGTGTCATTTGATGTAGCCATACTTTCTTAACATTAAAAAAGAAAATCGGCTGTAACAATTTTATAAAAACGTACATATTTTAAAAAATTTTCCTTTTTTTTTGTAAACAACTTTAAATGTACACCAGTCCCCCCAGTGACTCCACAGTAAGTTTGTAGGATTAGGGCGCTAAAAATCTTATTTCGTTACCTGTGTTGGGAAGAGCACAGATAGCACATTGTGTAGTTTTGCCCTGAATAACAACTAATCAACTAAATGCACACCACAAAAATTAATATAACTCGCCTTTTTTTAGTATTTTTTTAACCTGCAAGAGATGATTTAACAAATTTTTTGTAAGTATGATTTCAATAATATTTATCTTGTGCAGGAATATTAGTTGCTTAAATTATATTATAATAATGGGAACAAAAGACGTACCATTTCTATTTATTCATGTACAATTAATAAGTCTACGGTGGCTCAGCTGAAAGACTGAGGGATTAAAACGCTAAAACTTTGGTCTCGATACCCGTTAGGGGCAAAAACACAGACAGCCCATTGCTTAGGTTTGGGCTTAATAACAAACAAAGCACATAAATTAATAACTGATAAAAATAACACGAAAGAAAAAAAAACATAAAATGAATCAACAAAGATTTTCAGAATGCCATCTATCGGGTTCCATGTTCAAGGTCATTGTTTTGTAAGCCTGAAGATTTCAAGGTGAAGCTTTTGAAAATTTGTTAGCTTGTTTTTTTATTATTATGTTTGAATTCCTTGTGGATCTTTTAAAAGATATTTACTATGTATAAATTTCAAATTTATAGTGTAGAACAATTTAATTGTATCTGATTTGTAATTAGGAATTATAATAAAATATTGTTTTCCTTACTTAGGAAGTTAGGCTTCTTAAAGTTAAACTGTTCTTATCATGCTCAGTCAGCATGTGTTACCCTGATTTACAAATTACAACACGAAAAAGTTAAGATGAAACGAAGACTAACATTACTCATTAGTGTTAGTTTTATGGGCTGTATTAGGTTGCATTACTACTAGGCTAATTAGTTTCATTAGCTAGGGATTACATATTATATGTGAAGTCAAAATTAGCTTCTCTGTACTTCAGCGCTTGTCTGGCAATTAGATTTTTTTGGTTTAGCCTGTATCTGAACCAGTTGGCTAAAGTAGTTAAATTTAATAGTATCCACCTTAAAGTAATTGTATTATAGTTAAAGCAGAAAATTGCCTCCTCCTCCCCACAAAGTCCATTAATTAGTCATCAATCACTCTTCAGCAATAATAGTTACTATGCTGTTCATGTAGTTTGAAGCACAAAAACCTTGAGATTATAATTTATAAATGTGTGTACCACATTTGTGCTTTATGGGGATGAAACATGGTTCTTTTTCTCTCTGTGTTACAAAAGCTTACTTATGATATTTTTAATTGTATACTTCACATGATGAAGTCAGTTTTTCTGTAAATATTTAAACTACAATAGAAAATAAGTACATATAACAAATTGTTCCCATTGAATTATTGCTGTTAGTGTAACATTAAGCTAGTGGTATCTTGTATAAAGTAATAACTAAAGTAAGACTTTTGTGAATTAAACTTTAGAAGTAATTATCAAAACAAGTTAAAATTTGGTTAAGGTTAGTCATGATATTGATACCCAATTAACATGTTGATTAGTGTTATAAGTGTAAGAGGCATTACATGATTTTATGCTACTGTTAATTTTATTGGCATTTAAGTTTTACTATTATACTTAACTGTACAATTTAAATTATGGTGAAGACATTATACCACTATTAGTATGCTAATAATAAATTTATAATGAATAATAACAAAGTGGAACCCTTTTAGTAACATGATTAAAATATTATTATTAGAAATCTTGGAGAATTAATCTTCTACTCTCACGAGTAAGAGATATTTAGTAACACTATAGATATTTTATAATTACAAAAATCAGAGTTTTGAAAGAGCTTTTTTGCATATACAGTGTAATGCTACATCACACCAGTACATGAAAGAGTTTTAATGATGTATCAAATTGTTCTGGTAACATAGCCAAACAGAAATCTTCCCAAATGTATTATGTCTAATAGTTATGTTTAAGATTATATGCTCAGTTTTGAAGTCACTGCCTGGTTACTTCAATGATTTAAAAAGTTTTAATGGAAGATTCCTTTTTGAAATAGCAAGCAAGTTAGGTGTGACTTTTACTTGTAGCTGTTGATTACATAAAAAACACCAAGTGATAGGAAGTAAACATCAAGTGCTGGGGGGTGGATGTTGAAATATTCTCAAATTGTTCAATCACTTGCACTCATGGCTTTAAGAATAAAAAGTTTATGGGCACGTTGTATAAGATTTGTTAAACATTGTAATGTTTTATTCACTTTTGGTTTTTTTGTTAATGTTATAGGAAGAAAAAATTTTCTGGAAATTGTTTAGAGAAGAGCTATAAGAATATTACTTGCTTTGAAACAAACTGATCACTGGAAAAAAGGCTTAAGTAGTTGTATTTTTTACTCTGTAATTTATAAGAATTAGAAGTGGAATAATTAATATGTACAGACAGTTTATTTATGCTTGCACAAAAACCTATTGTTGTAGGTGACTTTAATTTTAGGAAAATGATTCAATCTTTATTCAATGCATGAGGCTGAAGGTGTTTGAGATTGTTGGGAATATTCTCATTCAGTAGTTTAAAAAATACTAACACTAAGACAGATAATATTTTAGGCCTTGCTCTTAGTACTGAGGAGTATAAAATTAGAAATTTAGTTGAGCGAGAGCACTGGAGTAGTTGTGACTATGTCATTATTACTTTCAATATTTTACTGAACCCATCAGTAGAATTAGTAAATGTTTCAACCCTTATTTTAGAAAAGCTAACTTCAAAAAGGGTTTATTCCATTTAGTCTACTCTGATGTGATCATACACCAAAATATATGTTTTATATATTTTCTGTAAACTTGATATGCCCCTTTATTGTAAATAAAAAACTTTAAAGCAGTATTATAATTTCTTGAGAACAAGCCAGTTTTTTATGTGATATATCTGTAGTGTATATATGCATGTGCATAAAAAATATTGATGCGTGAATGTTTTAAGTCTATTGCTTGCATCATGTTGTAAACAGTATAAATACAAAAATGTTTCTAAAACTGTGCCAAAGTAATTTTTGTATCTAAATCTTATCCTATATTTGACAACCTGATGATTGTATTTTTTTAGGTTTATTCTCATTTCGTCTACTCCCATCTAGTTTATTGCCAATGGGAGTAGATGAACTGGAATGTTGCCTTCAAAAACTTGCAAGATATTTTGAGAGACAGTGATTAGGTGACTAATCTGAATGGGAAGAATGTTAATGTTTTCCTAGATTTTTAAAAGATCGCATATGCAAAACCTCTCTCATTCTTTAGTTTTTGGTAGGCTACTATACCATGGGCAGGTGCTTAAAGATTGGATAGTTACTTGCTAATGTTGTTGCTATTTTTAAAGGGTGTAATAAGAGTTGCCCTGGAAATTATAGGTCAGTTATTCTTATTTATATAGTGGGACAAATTCTGGAGAATCTTATTTAAAAAAAAGCTTTACAATATCACTTAGTGAAATGTGATATCATAAATAAAAGCTAATGTGGATTCACCAAAGGAAAACCTTGCCCTCTAATCTGTTATCTTGTTTTTTCAAAGAATGTTTCTTTGTTATCTTGACAATGGAAAGGGTGTCATACGAACTTGGAGTAATGAAATATTCAAAAATCTTTGATGCTGGAACAACTTTTATAGTGGGGAGTGCTGTAAACCATTGAACCAAAACAGGTAATCCCTGTATGTGATTGAAACCATGCATTATTATATTGAAACATGTTAATTAAGTGAAGTCAACATCAACAATACTGCAGGCCGTTTTAACTTCTAAAGAAGGAACACATTTTTTACTGAAGTGGCTAATGCCATGCTTGCTCAGAGTAAGCTACAAATAAATATTATGCAATGTTGCTGTAAGATTTGCAAAAAAGTACAGAATTTATATATTGATAGAATCAATTCACACTTTCATAATTTTTTTAAAACATGCAGTAATAAAATGTAAAAAAAAGTGCAAATCAAAATCTTTCTGATGTCACCAGCAGGTGCTCAGCATCCCCATATTTCAACCCACGTTTTTTTACCACACCCCTAGTTTCCACACCTTTTCACAAAAGATTAGCTTAGAAATTCACACTGGTAAGGGATGGTAGAAAGACTTGTTAATTGGATTGCAGGGAGATTGGATGGGAGAAAACAAAAGTTTGTTATTAACAAAGTCAAATCAAATTGAACCCTTGTTACTAGCAAAGTGCCTCAGGGATCAGTGCTTGAACTTTCTTTTTTTTTAAATGACATTAATTATATTATTGTTAGGGGCATAATCACTAATGTTTGCTGATGACATTAAACTCTTGGGTATTTCTAGCTGTATTTAGGCTGTAGAGGTATTACAGAATGACTTTGATTAGTTGATATATTTAGAGGGCTAGTAGGATCGTACCTGTAAATGAAAGGTGTCATACAAGAATAGGCTATTTTCTCTTGAAAAGAAGTGTTAGAGGGGATCTCATTGAGGTGTTTGAGGTTGTTAAGGAAATTGATAGTCACGACTGCTGGTGCATCTTTTTCTGTGTTTAATTGTGAGAATTGTACTACAAGACGACATAGATATAAATTTTGGTAGGGTAGGAGTAATCATCAGCTACAATAGTTTTATTTTTCTGACAGGGTGATAGACTTTTGAAATTGATTCCCTTCAGATGTCCTGTGTGCAGTCATTTAAGGGAGTTTAAAAAAGGTTTGGTAAATATTAGAGATGCACAGGTAGTAAAATTTGGCCAAGTACCGGGTCCAGGTGTGAACCGGGACTGGGTTCTCCCCTTCCCCCCCGAAAAAAAACAACATACACCAAAATTATCAACAAAATTGACATTTATTACATTTAACCGAATAATCACCAACAGGACATTCAAGTTTTACTTTTAACTCTCAGCCCCAACTTCTCAAACCCTAACCCTTATTGTTCTCAAAACCCCAATATTCCCCCAGAAATCCACTTCTCAAACCATGCCTGTTATTAACCCCTATTGTTCTCTGAATCCCCGACTTTCAGCAGGTGGTCAGTTTTGTTGCTCAGAACACGTTTTTTTTTATAACTAATTATTGACTAACTTTTAGTACCGTGTTGGTTGCTACAAAGGTAAGGGGTTAGATGCTTAACTTTGACACTCGGCCGGGGCCGAATAACTGGCCGGGCACCCATGCATCCCTAATAAATATATAAATGATAAGGTCTGGCTTTGAGGTTGTTTTTATTTTAGTGGATCTAACAATCTTGTCCATAAATGTTATATGTGACTGAAGAAATTGATCTTGGCAAAGTAGTGGAAGTCACTCAAGCTATCAGTAGTTTTGCTCTGTCTCTAGAGTAGTAAAGTTAATTGAATTTTAGGCTGTACTTATAGACATATTAATTACAACTAAAAAGAGGTAATTATCTTTATATAAATCACTGGTTAGGTCTCATTTGAAATACTATTTACTGTTTTGGTCTCCTTATCTGAGAGAGAATTTTGTCTTATTGGAAATGGCTCAGAGGAGTTTTACTAGAAGGATTCCAGCAATAGCAAGGGTTACATTACAGGAATAGGTTAAGATCTCTTATTTTCTTTTGAAAAAAAGAAGTGTAAGAGTTGATCATATTGAAGTTTATTAAATTATCTGAAGGATTGATTGGGTGAAGTCCTCTGATTTTTGTTCTTTATTCTGAAGTTATCAGTTTAAGATTTGGAAAAGACAGGCTAGGCTTCAGGCAAGGAAGTTTTATTTTTCTAACAGATTGATGGAATAATTTGCTTAAGATGCCTTTGGCAGTTGTGAAGGTCAGTATTTACAGGAGTTTAAGATAAGAATTGGTGATTTTCTTTATAATAAAGAATGAATTTGAATTTTTACTTTCTAAAAGTAGTAGTGTGTGCAAAGACAGCCTTGAAGAACCAAAGGCCCCTTGTTGTCTGTATGTTATGTTAAAATAATGGTTTCCAATACTGCCATAGACAACTTCTATAAGCCGATCACACTGTTAAAATAAAACTGTCTTAACTGGGGCTTTACCCATCTTGTAAACTTCAATAAGAATCCTCTAACCATTTTTTCTCAAGAGAAAATGAGAGATTTTTAAACTACCCTTATAAATAACCTTCCATCCCATGAACTACATTCACAAGTCTGGTTTGTGACCTTTGTTGTTTATGATGGATGGTTGTTTTTGGTAGTAGTAGTTCTAAATTATATGATGATAATAAATTGCTAGGAAGAGTTGATTTCATTGAAAATACTTCACATATCTTAAAGAGTCTGTATTGTCTTTATAAATAGATCAGTTCATGGAAGAGGAGCTTTGATATTAATAAGTGTATAGTTATGCAGTTGGAGTATAGAAACTTGAAAGGACTCATTTCTGATGTGACAGGAGATTGGTGTTGTGGAAAAATTTAAGTATAATTATAGATAAAGCTTTAAAAGCCTTCTGTTCAGTGATTGGCTGTAGTGAAACTGGCAAGCAGTGCTTTTTATTATATTTAGAGATCAAATATATTTAAATATCAAAGTTATTCTGATTTAAGTCATTTACACTATGAGAAGAGATTGAGAATTTTGGGATTTGTTTTACCTGCTGTGCAGAAGAGTTAGGAAGGATGTGATAAAAATTTTAAAAGGGTATAAACATCTTTCCTGTAGGAATAGTGTGACAAAAGTTTGGAAATACTAACATGAATTTATAGGGTAATAGGTTTTAAGTTTTGGAATCCTGTGTGCATAATTTTCATTGTCAACTTTGTTTTAAATTTGTTGTATAACTAAACAAATATAAAGGAATATGCTTAGTTTAACTCTTATGGTGTGTAGAGGAGGGGAAAAGTGGGTAGAAATTTGGTGTCATAACAGAAAATAGAGGGTGATTATAAATGAGCTTTATTGTGACTGTATTACTAGTGGGATCTCAGAAGGATATCTTATGTACTGTTCATTAATTGGATAACTTTGGGAGCATATCTTCCAAGTTTGCTAACAATATCAAGATGCTGAGTAAGTCTGATGTGGTTGAAAATGTATTTTTTTAATTTGAAACAACTAGTCTTATAGATTTGGCAAGTATCTGCAAGATCTTGAAAAGAATGTACCTTCGAACAAATTCATAAAGCAGGATTCTTAGTCTAAGGACAAACAGCACAACAACAAAGTTCTTGATTACATATTTATCAGACATTTTGAAATATTTGTATTCAATCTTTCACATATTTGTACAGTAGATGTAAATAACAGTGAAGTAATATTTATACCTATAAAGTATAAACATTTATAGGAAGGTAAAAGGTTAAGATTGAAAAACAAAAGTATGGATTAAAATATCAAAGCAAGTTGATTACAGCTCTGGAAAAAAAAAACAATTCTTTTGTAGCTAAGAATTTGAAATTGCAGTAACCAAAACTTTAGCTAGAAATGTGGAAATAATAATTTTTAATTTTTCTAAGATGACAGTCTTAACCTATAACATCAGTGGTAGGTAAATGTTTTGTGAAACCTTGATCTGCCATGTATACATAAGTATTAGCAAAACCTTCATGGTTTGGTAAAAAATATAATGCACTACACTGATAACTTGAGAATTATTAACTTACTTGGTAGTGTTTTCCTTCAGCTTACAAGGATTTCACAAAGAAAAAGGTATTCTCTAGTGTTTGTAAAAAAAACTGTTAGCAGCCCAAATTCTTTTTGATATTTCATTATGTTTGATAGGTAGTACATAAAAGGAGTTAATTGGTCAAATTATTGTAAACACTGGGATAAAATTTTACTGGAAGTGATTTGAATTGGAATCCATATCTTTGTATTATCATTGTTGTCAGGGTTTTAAACATTTTGTAAGCTAATCTACACTATCGCAGTGTCCTCTAAAATTGTGTGTGTTAATATTTGGAATTCTTGTGTGCAATTGATATTCCAAAAGCATATTTATTGAACTTGGGTAGTAGATCAAATTAAAGATTAATAGTAATGTCATGCTGTTTGTTTTGTAATATTTTACATATGCTTATCTGCTAAATAATTAATGAAGATAGGTATTTAGAAGTTAAAGAATAATTACATTAGGCAAAATTAGCATTGATCATTTTTTGTATACTGGTTTGAAAATAATTAATGAATTGGATGTATCTGTAATAGGTGTGAGTGTAAAACATGGATAAAAAAATATTTTGCAATAAAAATAATAGTACTAAGTATACACTTAAGGGATGTGATTACCCAAATGTTACAGAAAAAAGCTAGATCTGTTGAGAATATTTTTCTTATTCAGGAAGAATGATGGTGACAGTGGCTGGGCCAGAATATGGAAAGTGATTTGTTTCAATATGAGAAGTGTATAGGTATTAAAATTTGGGAACACCAATTTGTATAAGAGAAGCATTAATATTATGAATATTTAAAAAAAAAAGGAATTAGCTGTGATGCTTGACAAAACATTAAATCCTTCTGTTAAGCATTTAGGAGAGAATAGCATGTAAAATTCTGGGAACTGATTACAGCAAGTTTGAATTTAAGAACAAGAATGGAATTATAACTTTCTGTTAGGCTGAATTACTGTATGTAGTTTTGTTTCTCTTTCAGTAAGAAGAACATCAACATGTTGGAAAAGCTAGTGACATATTACAAGGTTGATACCTTGTTTAACTAATTTAAACTGTGTGAGGAGTTCGAGTCTTCTCTGAAGCAGGGGTCACCAAACTACGGCCCACCGCTGCACTGTGCCACAAATGAGCTAAAGTATAATTATTTATATTGAAATATCATAGATTGTAGATAAACTTACTATGTAGAAAAAATTAAAGTAAGTGTAAGTAAAAACGTCCAAGTTTGTCCAATCTGATTTTTGCATCTGACAGTAATATAAGTTTGAAGAAAATCAGTGAAATAAAAAATTTGGCGACTTTTTGTGACTTTGGATATCAGAGT